>NC_044559.1:137418180-137656432 GCF_007565055.1 Rhinopithecus roxellana | reverse complement strand
TTTACTGTAATATGGCAAAATTTAAGTGAATTGGACCTTAATTGTTGAATCCTGCAGCTCCACTAACCACAACCTAAATACACCCCCATCTGGGCCATATCTAGCAGAAATTTTAGCTCTTCATTAGTATAAATGTCAACTCATTAAGAAGCTGGCTATATTGGATGTTTAGCCTCATCTTCCTTAAGATCTGCAAATAGAAAGTATAAGAAGTCAGTATAACCCGTTTTTGGTAATGAGATTAATGCTGGATTGTTCCATCTTTTTTTGTTTTTGTTTTTGTGTTTGAGACAGGATCTCACTCTGACACCCAGGCTGGAGTGATGAGGCACAATCATAGCTCACTGCAACCTGGAACTCCTGGACTCAAGCAATCCTCCCCCAACTCAGCCTCCAGAGTAGTTGGGACTACAGATGCATACCACCACACCTGGCTAATTTTTTGTAGAAATAGAGTCTTGCTTTGCTGCCCAGGCTGGTCTTGAATTCCTGGCCTCAAGTTACCCTCCTGCCTCAGGCTCCCAAAGTGCCGGGATTACAGGAATGAGCCACGGTGCCCAGTCACCTTTCCCATCTTGATAGTCCCATTCATTTGTATGTGGTTCTTCAAGAGTTCTGACCTTGGGGTTTGGGAGCTCAGTCTCTAGCCTGTACCCAGGGAGAGCCCACATATAATAATAGCTAGTTAAACTTTCAGAGGAGGTCTTCCTTTATTATTTAATGCCCCTCTCTTAGGAGCTTTTATAGCACATATCCCTGGTACTACACTATTGAAGGATTCAGCTAAACTCTGTTTAGGACTACTTATTGATTAGAACATGTGTGTTCTCTTTTGGTTGTCTAGCCAAGGACAAGAATGGTGTCACATAAGACTGGGTATGTGTAGGTACTTGATAATATTTGTTGATTTGTTGAAAAAAGGGAGTGCAGATACAAAAATATTTTTGAATTTTAATGTCTTGTCAAACTAGAAAGAAAATGAATGTTCAAGATGAACAGTATAAAATACTACAGCAAGTTTTAGGTTGCTTGGTAATCTAAATTCTATTATCATAATAGATGAATCTTGACTGCAGAAAGATTTTATACTTGGTTTAATCTGAGCTCCTACTTCATAAACCACAATGGATCTCTCAACATACAGTTTGGAGAGTTTCATCAAAGATTGGATTTTATCACTGAGGCTTATTTACTGTTCCCTCAAATGTCTTTCAGGAAAAAAAAAAACTAGTACATTGGGGTGGAAAGTTTAGAAATTTGGCAAGAGCTAAGTTGCTTCCAGAAGCAGACAGCTAAAGGCTTAATATTTAAAAGACAGACTCCCATTCTTTTGGAGGTGTGAGGTTAGGGAAGAAGTATGAGATTAGAATCCCATCATTTTAATTGAATTGTTTTATTTCATTGAGAAAGTGTTGTTAAATTAGTAGCCAAAAATGAAATATCTGTTGAAAAAATAATTTTTTTCTGTGCAAAGCCCTATACTAGAAGCCATAGACAAATAATGAAAAGCACACTACTCTTTCACAAGGTACTTACAGTTCAGAGAGGGAGATGTGACACCCTACCTGGAAAATGACTAATGATCTTAATATATTTTGAGACGTTCTCTGATAAAAGCACCGATTTTGCTCATTCTCAAACTCTGCACACTTACTGGAGTTATTAATGAAGCTTTTCAGGAGATCTGAGTAAGTAGACTATTGTGCCCTAATAGCGAGTAAGGCCTTGAATCTTGCTATTGACCCAAGTGCACACTGCAGAGTGGAGTTGTGACTAGAAAGGGGTCCTGGCATCATCACTTCTAGAATTGTGTTGTTTGTCTGCTAGATTACACAGCATCTTTTAAAAGTTGTTGAAGTCAAGAAGTTAAACATTTCACTAAAGAATTTGCAGTTTCTAAATTTTCAGTTTACTATCAAATTTGCAGGAAGCAAAGTTCTGAGCCTCTCCTCTGTTTCTTATTAACAGATATCACCTGGAAAGGGAAATGCAGCTTCAAACTCCCAAAAGGCTTCTGAAAATACACTTGTGATTTTTTTTTTTTTTTTTTTTTTTAGACAGAGTTTTGCTCTTATTGCCCAGGCTGGAGTGCAATGGTGCAATTCTGCTCACTGCAACCTCCACTTCCTAGGTTCAAGCGATTCTCCTACCTCAGCTTTCCAAGTAGCTGGGATTATAGGCATATGACACCACGCCAGGCTAATTTTGTATTTTTAGTAGAGATAGGGTTTCATCATGTTGGTCAGGCTGGTCTCGAACTTCTAACCTCAGGTGATCCACCTGCCTCAGCCTCCCAAAGTACTGAGATTACAGGCATGAGCCACTGCGCCTGGCCCACTTGTGATTTTTTTAAGTGTAAATGTATGTATGGGCTGGGGAAGACACTTTCCCTCATTACAAACCAAATAGATTTTGATAGGGATAACTAAGAAAATAAAAATTGTAATAAAGTCTGTAAATAAACTGCGAAGAGGCAGCTGTGTCTGAGGTTAGACTTTGGAATCCAAAATAAAAGAGTTTTGGGAGTGATTGGTGTTGTTTTTGTTGACTTGTGACAAGACAAATTCCAAATGCATAGATAACTTAGAGTCCTGCTTTTCCTAATTATGAGTAAGACATTCTCCCAAATGCATGCATCACTCTTCACCAAGTCACTCTTTATATGAAGGGCTTGGTTTATTCATGCAATGGTTAAGCAAATTAATAAAAGTAATTCAAATCAATACCATGTTTATTATTTTGCTCCCATTTTGATTGGTCTTGATGGTAGTGAAGCCCTTATTGTCCAACTTGTACTGATAAAAAGGAAATCACTTCCGGCCGGGCGCAGTGGCTCATGCCTGTAATTCCAGCACTTTGGGAGGCCAAGGCGGGCAGATCACAAGGTCAGGAGATCGAGACCATCCTGGCTAACACGGTGAAACCCCGTCTCTACCAAAAAGACAAAAAAAAAAAATTAGCCGGCCGTGGTGGCGGGCGCCTGTAGTCCCAGCTACTCCGGAGGCGTGCACCCGGGAGGCGGAGCTTGCAGTGAGCCGAGATCACGCCACTGCACTCCAGCCTGGGCGACAGGGCGAGACTCTGTCTCAAAAAAAGAAAAAGAAAATCGCCTCCAAAGGCAATATTTTTAATTTATGTGTTAGTTTTAGAAATACATGTGTGTATTCCTGTATATATGTGTATATGTACATTACTGTATACATATAAGAATAACTACATATATTTGGGTACTTGTAAAGACTTAGTAATCTGCTTAATATGGGTAATAAAATATTGAGGAACTCTGTATCTAGTTACTTAAAAGCTAAATATTTCACTTTAATCTTTTAAAAAATCAACAAAAATTTACAAGTGACAGAGAAAATGTTCAAATTAATTACATGTACTCTCATCAGCTTTTTGAGGCAGTACTACAAAGCGGCACATTCGTTTATTGGTCGTATTAGGTTTAAACACTCCACATCTTTGCTCAGGGAAGCATTCTATATCATCACCTCCGAAGAGTTCTTTAGCGCCATCAGGAAACTGACAAGGTAGTTAGCATGAAAAACAAATCCACGTTTTTATTTATTTTTATAAAATCTATATTTAATAATGTGTACACAGTTTAAAAAAATACAGAGCACCGATACCCATGTACTGTACCCCGAAAAAAAAGTGTTTCTACTTCATGCATGCACACACAATGCACTAAAGCAAAAACGCATTTACACAACAGGAAGGTAGCTCTATTGTGAGTAATGGATACCGTAACTTCACCAGAACAGGACAAACTCACAAAGTTTAAGAAAGTGATTATTTCTCTGAGGACTGGAACAGAATAGCCTAATCCTATTTTTTTTTCCTAAGATTATTTTCCCTCAGAGTAGCCCAGAAAAGGGGAAAGGGGGCATTATTTTCACAGCAATCAGCCCATTCACAAGATCCATTAATGAAATCTACAAAATAGGAGGAGGGGAAAAGAATGGCAATTAAATTATTGCGTCCATAGGTCTGATGATGCAAATAAGGTAATCTGAGAATCGACTGATTTTCCTCGAGGAATGCATTCTTAGAATCCGGGGCTGCCGGAGGCTTCTGGGCTACTTGGGGCAGGGCCGCGGCTCGGAGCGGCTGCCAGGCATCCACCGCCGCGGAGGCGCGCGCCCTAGGTGGCCATCTGGAAGGGCTCGGGCTGGAAGCCGAAGAGTCTCTGGCTGTACAGCTCGCTCTCGCCAGGCAGCTTCGCGCCCGGGAACTGGAGGTAGTGGTCGTGGCCGAAGTGCTCACAGTGGAGACCCACCCAGTCCCGCTCCGAGCCGAATCGCTCGGCCTCGGCCAGGATCCGGGTCAGAGCCATGATGTAACTCAGCGCCATTTGCAGGGTCTCGTACTTGGATAGCTTTTTATCCTGGCCCCACTGGGGAACCACCCTCCGTAAGCGGTCGAAGGCCGTGTTGAGCCCCTGCATGCGGCGGCGCTCGCGCGCGTTGGCCGCCAGGCGCCTGCGCGCCGCGCTCTCCAGCCGCCCGGCCCCGGAGCACGTGCCCGCGCACTCGGCGCCGGCCGCGCACGGGGGAGCAACGCGCGCTCCCGCCGGCGGGCCGCCGGGTTTGCAGGACTTCATCCTTGGCCCGAAGCAGCGAGGCGCCAACCTCGCACGCACGCACGCCCGCTCAGGACCTGCGCGTGGGCTGGTCTCTCGAGCCGCTTCCCAACGTGGCTCTTCTGAGCAAATAAGTCATAAACAAAGCAACTCACGTGCAATCAAATAGTTTACAGGGCGGAGTGCGGGACTCGGCCTTCTGTCCTACTGGATGACCAGGCTGATATCTCTTCACTTCCCCAAATTTAGGAGAAATTGAGACGCTCAAGGGAAAGTCATTTTCTCAACGTGAAGTTGAAAAAGAGAAGGAAACCTTCTGCAGCAGAGTTTGGTGTGGCTGGTTCGAGGAAGGCCTTTCAAGTCCTCTGGGAAAGCCTGAGACTCCTTTGCAGGAAGATGAACTCTTTCCCGAAGCTCAGGGAAGGAGCGCTTTTAGCGGCAGTAGCTGTCGGAGAGTGCGGGATGAATCTTGGAGACAGGAGAATTTATAGCAGAGAGCTGAAGGAGGGAACAGGTGGTGGCAGGTGGGCGGGCGTCCCTCGGCTTCTATCTCAGCACCTTCCTACCCTGGGAACTGCGGGGGGGAGGGGGGCGACTCACAGCAAAATCCTGACATTACAGCCTTAGTCTGTTGAAGTTTCTCCAAAGCTATGTCCAACACTAACTAACACACCATCTGGAGTGGCCTGGCTGTCCCCAAAAGAATAACAAGGTGGGGGTTGGGGCAGAGCTTGGTCTATCTTTTCCCATATCAGTGGGCAGCTTACGTGTCAAAAACTTAACCGAGGATTTGTAAATTATTAGAAATCATCTGTGTGAAGATGTCGGTTTTGGCATTATGAGATACATCGGGACTGTAGCATAAGATGATGTAGCTTTGTTGAGAAGTGTGACAATTTTGCATAACGCTGATCTAATATACTGACATTAAAATTTTAGTTATTAAGTAAATTGGAACAAATTAGCAGGTGCCAATATTATTGCAGACATGGAATTTTACTGTGCAAATAATTTGGCTGTTTTCTATGAAACAATTATTATAACATATCAAAAGATATTAACGTGTGTATAACACTTTATATTATTCTAATTATAAAATTGGGTTGCTTGAGTTCAGATACTTAGGCAAATTAATTCAGTATTTATACTTCATTTCCCCTGCCACAGGTTCATAAATGTTTGTGGGAAATGCACTGAGATGATAACTAATCATTTAACATTTAAATCAAAGAAAACTAATCATAATGCACATTTTTGTGCAAAATGAGAACATCTAAGTAACTTGTGAGGTTTTAAAAAATAGTTCCTAAAGCACAATTTTTGAAAATAGTTTATATCTTTGAACATTTCAGTTGTGTCAACTGCCCCCTGGAATAATAGCAAAGCATGGTTTCTGCTATTGATAATGACAGTCTGCTAGTTTATGTTCTAACGTAACTGTTGTGTGCACAGTACTATTTCCTGTTTCTCTTTAAGTTATGCTTTCATTGTCTTTGGTACTCGGGTTACAATCTCATCAATCCTGGGTACCCTGGATAATGAGCCAGAAAACTACCTCCAAATAGGTTCAATCCAGAATCCTTACTGGATTCTTTAAGAAGAGCAAGTATGCTCTTTCTTCTTCCGAGATATGGACATGTCAGCATTATTCTCAAATATGATTATGTAATTAAAGTATCAAGAAACTCTCACAAACCAGAAGTATTTTAACCGTGACTTGCTTTCCCCACCATTGCTCAGACTATAACCCCATTGTGACTGCCCTGACTCCAAGTCCTGTCTTCCCATAAATAGTTGATTAATCCCCCAGCTGAAGCAATGACAATGAAATGAAGTTGAATGACAGGAAGACAATAGGAAGCAATTGAACATTAATGATCTCCAGCATGACAGATGTTGAACACAGACTTTTGCGTGGAGCCACTCAGCTCTGTTACTTTGAGTCGTAACAGTCTTGGTTGGGAACAGCAGTCCTGTGACAGAAAAAACTATGTTATATAGTCATCAAAATGTCAAATATATTTTTCTGTGTTTCTGAGGAATTCTGCCCTATTAATGCTGTTGTTTCTTCATATTCATTTACTTCATCCCTTTCCTCCAAAGAGCTCCTCTGTGCTGCTCTGTGGAATGTTTCTCTGCAAAATGGACTGTACATTTGTTCTGGACGTTATTGTCCAAAGTGCTAATGAGATGTATGATTTTGCAGGCCATGTACCCAGGATTGATGAGATTGTAGCCCGAGTACCAAAGACAATGAAAGCATAACTTGAAGAGAAACAAGAAATAGTACTGTGCACACAACAGTTATATTAGAACATAAACTAGCAGACACCTGTGATATGAAGTTGATCCAAGGGTAGAGAGAATTGCTGCAATAAAGGGTTTTAGAGGGCATGTTTAAGACATTTCCCAAATGTATTCTGAAAGACATTATTAGTATGAAGAAGATGCTTCTGGGGGAAAGGGTTCCATTGTCAAATAAATTTGGGAAACATTATCTGCTGTCTTCCTCTTGGAGAGTCATGAAGCAAAATTGGCACAGTAAAGTTTCTGAGAAATCCTGGAGTAAAGAAACCTATTGACTCCAGCATTTCTGAGACCTCCTTGAACACAGAACCCTCTTATCCTAGAAAGATCTATTGACAAAGTTCCTTGGCTGAGTGCAGTGCCTCATGCCTATAATCCTAGCACTTTGGGAGGCCAAGGCAGGATTGCTTCAGACCAGCCTAGGCAATATAGTGAGACCCTATCTCTGTGAAAAATGTTGTAAAAATATTAGCCAGGTGTGGTGGCATGCACCTGTAGTCCCAACTACTTGGGAGGCTGAAGTGTGAGAATCGCTTGAGCCTGGGAGGTGGAGGCTGCAGTGAGCAGTGATCACCACTGCACTCCAGCCTGGGCAACAAAGTATGACCCTGTCTCAAAACAAAGTTCCTTGGACACTTTTTCTAACCTACTGTAGTACATTTCATTTCATTTCATTTATTTTATTTATGTATGTATTTATTTATTGCGATGGAGTTTCACTCTTTTTGCATAGGCTGGAGTGCAGTGGTGTGATCTCAGCTCACTGCAACCTCCACCTCCCAAGTTCAAGTGATTCTCCTGCCTCAGCCTCCCAAATAGCTGAACTTACAGGTGTGCGCCACCACAACTGGCTAATTTTGTATTTTTAGTAGAGACGGGGTTTCACCATGTTGGCCAGGCTGGTCTCAAACTCTTGACCTCTGGTGATCCACCTGCCTCCGCCTCTGCCTCCGCCTCCCAAAGTGCTGGAATTACAGGCATGAGCCACCATGCTCGGCCATCATTCATTTTACAGAGGAGAAGGAGACTGAGATCTAGAGACTGAACATTGTACTAAAAGGCACTGAGCAATTTAATGATTAGATTAAGGCAAGAAGTCAAATCTCCTACATCCCTTCATTTTAGAGGCCTTAAAATTATAAGATCACTTAATACAAGCCCCTCGTTTTGCAATGGGCCAACTGATATCTACCAGTGACTTCCAAGTCAGACAAGTCACTAATAAAATTTTCAGTAATAGGATTAGCAATTTTGTGCATAAAGCACAGTATCAGTTATTTTATAACCCTAGTGTCTAGCACACTAGACACTAGAAATAATAAGTAGTCAGTAAATAACCTGGAATGAGTGACTGGAACAATAAACTAGATAAATGATAGATACTGGCCAGAATGAACACATTCCTCGTGAATAACCCAGACAATGATTCATGTTCCCTCACCTGTAGGGAACGGGAGCTAGCTGCACATTTTGAATGCAGAATGACTTCTTAAAAAACAGGCTGGGTGCAGTGGCCCACACCATCATTTGAGCACAGGAATTCGAGACCAGCCTATGCAACATGTAAGGCCCTGTCTCTACAGAAATAAAATTAATTAGCTGGGGGTAATGGAGAATGCCTGTAGTACCAGTTACTTGGGAGGCTAAGTAAGGGAGGATAGCTTGAGTGTAGGAGGTCAAGGTCAAGACTGCAGTGAACTATGATTGCACCACTGACTCCAGCCTGGGTGGCAGAGCAAGACCCTGTCTCAAAAAAAAAAAAAAAAAATCCATAGCGTTTTGGGCCAGAAGAATATGTATGTCAGACTAATTTCCACAGTGTTTCCATACTGAATATATGATCCTACCAGTTCAATTGGTGGTTACCATACATCTGGTGGTTGGCCAGAAATCAAAACTGGCAGATGGAGATAAGGAGATGGCAGGAATTGGGGGTGGGCCCAGGGAAGAAGGAGTTTACACATGCAGAAGGAATAGAAAAATAGAAAATATTATTTTAGAGGTAAAAGATCCATGGTTAGAAATTATTACATAAAATATGTAGAATAGGTTTAAGGGTAAACATTCCTTTATTATCCAAAACTGTGTTTAATTTTTAAGATGAAAGCTCTCAAACACACACACACAACTAAAAGAGAGAAAGGAAAACACTTGGCAAAAAATATTATTCTGAAATTTGCAGAGAAAACTATGGAAATTGAAGACTGAGGCTTCATTATGGAGAGTGTAGCAGTCAGGAGACTCTGGGTCCCCTAAAGACTTAAGAGGAAAGCCAGCAAAAGACAAAGGAACAATGAAGCTGAGGTCCACTCCTATTTTACTGAAAACCAAAAGTGCAGTGTGTTAACAGTTCCTGTAGCTTTATTTATTTATTTATTTATTTATTTATTTATTTATTTATTTAAAGGTGGAATCTGACTCTGTCTTCTGGGCTGGAGTGCAGTAGTACGATCTCGGCTCATTGCAATCTCTGCCTCCTGGGTTCCGGCAGTTCTGCTTCAGCCTCCTGAGTAGCTGGGTTTACAGGCGTGCACTATCACACCCAGCTAATTTTTGTATATTTAGTAGAGATGGGGTTTTACCATGTTGACCAGGCTGGTCTCAATCTCCTGACTTCAGTGATCTGCCCACCTCAGCCACCCAGAGTTCTGGGATTACAGGCATGAGCCACTACGCCCAACCAAGTTCCTGTAGCTTTAATAATGTCCTGCGTAGTTACTAGGAGGAGAAAAACCCACAAAAGGATTGAAGGACTGATATGCTTAGAGAGAGGAAGGGAGAGGCCAAATCTTGTACCTCTGCTCTCTGCCACTCAAAGGTCCAGGGAAGAGAAAAGCCAGTGAAGGACAGAAAGAAGGGACAGGGACTAATCATGAGGTCAAGAGAAAGATGACAGCAATGGGGGGTCCTGTCCCAGGTCTCCGCAGTGATCAATCACCAGAAAAATCCAAGCTCACCAAAGGACCCCAGGAGGTTCTCCAGCTTCTGGTCACTTGGCACACTGCTGGAGAATTCTGGCTAGGCACTTTGATTTAGACTCTAGTTGCCATGAGCCAGACCGACTTGCACAGTTTGCACTCTGCCTTCACTCTTCTTGCTAGTGGATCTTAGAGTCCTGTTGGCACTGTGGCTAAACATAACACCATCTTTGGAGTCCATTTTGAATCCTGGACCCCCCTGCAACTAGCTGAGCTGTATGCTCTTACACAAGTCACTTCTGTTTCTCCTCCTGCAAGGTAGGAGTCATAATACCTACCTCATAGGGGAGATCGCATTAAATAAGACTGGGCCTGCAAAGGACCCTGCCTGGTCCCTAAGAAAGTCACCTTTTAAATGACAGCGAGGATTACATATTATGAATGTTTTTTTTAAAAAAAGATAATAAAAATGAACTTGTCACCAGTTTCTGAAGATTTTGAATTAAATGAGTAATTTTTGAAACTTTTATACATCGAACTATAAAGTCATGATATGAATCTCAGTTGTATGATCTTGGCCAACTTACTTAACTTCTCTGTGCCACTCATGTTATATGTAAAAGAGGAATAGTAACAGTATAATCAATCTCATACAATAGGATTAAATTAGTTTCTCTTTGTAAAGCACTTAGATCTATGCCTGGAATAAAATTAAATGTCATATAGCTGCTTGCTTAAATAAACAAAATAACCTGCTGCAATTTTCCAGGGTATAGAATAGCCACCCACTTCTGCTCATTTTTGCTTCAATTTTCTGCTCTTGAATGCTGGTACCTTAAGGAGAACAGGGACAGGGAGAGAAGGGAAAATTCAAATAAATTCATTTTGCCTTTGATATTGGAGCAATCTGGTTTGAAATGTCAGAGACTGGCCAGGTGCGGTGGCTCATGCCTGTAATCCAAACACTTTGGGAGGCTGATACGGGTAGATCACCTGAGGTCAGGAGTTCGAGACCAGCCTTGCCAACATGGCGAAACCCTGTCTCTACAAAAAAACTACAAAAATTAATGGGGCATGGTGGCACATGCCTGTAGTCCCCACTACTCAGGAGGCTGAGGCAGGAGAATCGCATGAACCTGGGAAGCAGAGGTTGCAGTGAGCCGAGATCGTGCCACTGCAATCCAGCCTGGGCGACAGAGCAAGATTCCATCTCAAAAAAAAAAAAAAAAAAAAAAAAAGGCAGTGACCGAAGCCAAAAGGCTGCTCAGGGAAAGCCTTACTTGTTAGTAAGTTTAGTGATTTCGTTAGAGTTTGAGGTTCAGTTTTACAGTTGTAGACACATATTTAAAAGTGTTCATTTTCAGGGGATGCTCTAATTGTCCAGTGACTGAAATATCTGCATTTACCATCCAGGCCCCTTCCTTCCTGGTACTGAGGTATTTGAGAAGACAAATTGACAATCATGATGTTGCTTTATGCATATAGAACCAGAACAAAGGGAATGGGTCTTAAGGATGTGCTAAGCTTTTTGTGACATACTTAGGCTGGAAGCTACATTTCTCAGAATGCCTTTCCCTGTGTGGCTCCAGATTTGAGTTCCCGGGCAAATGAGCAGTTGCATGAGCTATGGGAGGCATAAGTAAAGTCACCAAACTCTGGAGATGACGGCAGGTTGAGGGACAGGAGAGACAGACACAGAGGTGTAGATGGAGCCATTTGTGCTTGTCTTCTCTTATTCCACATCCAGCACACACCCTCTCGACTGTTGGCCCTGCTGAGCAACAGCAGCCCCAGGCCCACCACCAGATGCTTCATGTGAACTCAAGGAGGTGGCAGCCACAGAGCACCTGACTTCTCTGCCACCTCCCTGCCCTTACTTCAGCAGCTGGACATCCCTGGCTTCTGGAGCCCTTGCATGCTTGGATTCATTCACCCAAGCCCATGCTGTTTAGTGACACTCATCCAATCCTTCAACAACTTCTTTTTTGTTTTGTTTTGGGGTTTTTTTTTTTTTTTTTTTTTTGGAGACGGAGTCTTGCTGTCGCCCAGGCTGGAGTGCAGTGGTGCAATCTCGGCTTATAGCAACCTCCACTTCCGAATTCAAGCAACTCTCCTGTCTCAGCCTCCTGAGTAGCTGGAATTACAAGCATGCACCACCATGTCTGGCTAATTTTTGTATTTTTAGTAGAGACGGAGTTTCACCATGTTGGCCAGGCTGATCTCGAACTCCTGACCTCAGATGATCTGCCCAACTGGGCCTCCCAAAGTGCTGGGATTACAGGCGTGAGACACTGTGCCCGGCCAGCAACTTCTTTTTTGGACCTTTGTGTCCCTAGCTCCTCTCCCAATTGTGTAAGGCCTTGTCCTTCTAAGAAATTTCTTCTTCCATTATGCTCAGAGTAGCTCTGCTTTCCTGACTGGACCCTCACTGGAGCAAGGGATATTTCATCGAGACCGCAGTAAGGCCACAAGGCCTATCCCTACCTCCCAGTGGAGAGAGACCCTCTGCACAGTGTCCATGTGTCCACTAGGATTCGAGACTTTGTCTCTTAGACAGGGATTACTATTTCTATCTGTTCAGACCTGTGCCAGGCAACATCAGTGATAAGACAGCCTTTAGCCCCATTGGAATTCACGATCCAATTCTGCAGGTAAGACCCATTTAACAGATATTAAAATTCTACCCTGAGCAGTAAACCAGGGTCTTGCTCCTCAACAGGTGCATAAGACAACCCATTAGACTATGGGAAAATAATATAAATTTTACTGATATTTGTTTTACATCATTCTTTTAATTTCTGTCTTGGGGTGGAGGGACCCCACACACAGGAAGAAAGTAGACATTTCCCCTCCCAGCCCCCAGCAACACAGCTCTTTTTCCTTTTGCTAACGGCCCCTTTTGAGAGAAATCATGCCCTCCAAAAGCAATGGCAACAGACCTGCTGCTTTGTTTCTGCTGTGAAATGGTGGCATTTGCTATTTCACAGTGAGCAGGTGGCTTTCTTCCCCAAAGGATGGCTCTCATTACATCCAGGTTTCAGGCGGTACCTGAGTCAGCTCAGAGTTAAAGCCCAGAGGCTTCGCTTGCCCAGGCCAGCCGCTGATGTCGGCTCCCTGCCCCGTGGGAAGTGGTTTTCTGTTTATTTTAGTTGGTTTAGCCTTTTTTGTTTCCTTGTGCAATTTCAGCAGCTTGGCTAAACAAGTTATTCTAAGTGTCCAGACACCCAGGTCTTCTGATTCTGAGGTTGTATTCCCATCGCTCCTTACCATTGTTTTTGACTCTTACTTCTTGGCTGTGCGCCTGCCTCCTACTGACCTCCACTGAGAGGGAAGCAAAAAGACACCATGGCTAGCTAGCCAGACATCTGTCCCAATCAGATTCCTAGGCGATCGTTAAGTAGAACCGCAAACTGGAAGCCATATGAGTATATAGTCTTTTCTATTCCTGTGGTAACTATATACCAACTTGTTTCATTGTTTCAAACTGATTTTCATTTGTTCATTTATTCAACAAATTTTTGATCTTATTTTATTTTATTTTATTTTTTGAGACAGGGTTTTACTGTCACCCAGGTTGGAGTGCAGTGGCACATCATGGCTCACTGCAGCCTCAACTTCCCTGGGCTCAGGTGATCCTCTCACCTCAGCCTCCAGAATAGCTGAGACAACAGGCATGTGCCCACCATGCCCAGCTAATTTTTTCTTTTTTTTGAGATGGGGTTTCACCATGTTGCCCAGGCTGGTTTCGAACTCCTGAGCTCAGGCAATCTGCCTGCCTCAGCCTCCCAAAGTGTTGGAATTACAGGCATGTGCCACTGTGCCAGGTTTGACAAATATTTATTGTACTTACTATGCACCAGGGATTGTTTTAGGCCCTAGAGATAGTGCTGAACAAACTGCAAAAATCTCTCCCCCCATGAATATTTAAAACTGGTATTGTTGATATCTTCTTATATGTTTATTTCCTGCTTCTCCCAATAGACTAGAAATTCTCTGAGAGAAGGGACAAATTTTCGATGTCTGGTTCTTACTAGAATGTTCACTAAATACATATTTGCTGCTTGGCTGACTGAAGTTCTTACTTATTCAGGCTGACCTTAAACTAAAAAAAAAAAATGGTGTTATCATCACCATAACAGTATTTGCACCTTCAGGAAATACCAAAGGCTCACCCAGTATTAACTCCAATTCTCATAACCGTCTTTGAGTGAGGACAGTTGTAATCCCATTTCGTGGCCAAGAAAACCAAGGCCCTAGTTAAACTGAGCAACACAGCAGCCAGATTTGAACCCAGCTAGCTCTCTTTCTCCACAGAGCTCATGTCTGTGCTGCACTGGCCCTTGTCTGTAAGAGCTTTGATGGCAGGAATACGGCCTTCTTCTTCACTGTGCACCCAGTTTCTAGAAAAGGAGCTGGGACCCCGGTTGCGCTCATTAAATATGCTGAGATTTGTAAGCAGGCGCTGTGTCAGGCCCAGCTGGTCCCCATTCTGCTAAACTGTAGGCACAGGATCTAGCAATCTGCAGGCACAGATGAGCCTCATTCTGTGAACCAAGTCCAAGGGTTCCTTGGAGCCCCATTTCCCACTAGGTGTTGTCTGATGTACCTGGGAGTGAGCCAGAGGCTCCTGAAGATGCATAAACCTCACCTTCTTCTTTGGACCTTCCTGCAAATCTCCTTCCCCCATAGGCCCTCCTCGTTAGGTTCCCAAAGTTCCCATCAGCTTGGGTAATGGGGTCCCTCGTCCACCATGAGATCTCTCCTCTGAGGACCTGGACTCTTGCTCTTCTCTCAGCAGAGGACTAGGGGCCTACCTAACCTACACGCACCTTCCCAGCCCCAGCACCCACCACTGGATTACTCCCACACTGCATGCACCCTACCTGGAGCCTCTGCATCTCTTCACATAAAATCAAATCTTTGAACATTGGTGCCAAAACAAAGAGTCTCAGTTTGCCTTGTCCCTCTGCTACTGAGCATCTGACCATCCTGCTCACAGGCCAATTTCACCCCCGAGTCAGTTCCTCCAGCCCTGGCTGCCATTATTTGCATGTTCACCTCCCTGGGACTGCCTGCTCTTGAGTCTTCGGTGGACCAGGGGTGGACCTGAGCACCCGGCACTTTGACAGTCATGACATCCCTGCTGACTGCTGTGCTCAGGTGACAAGTGACACTCATGACCTTTCTTTTCAGCACATTTGTCCTGTTTCCTAGTGGCTGCTCCCAATTGCCATAAAATTTGTCACTCTAGGTCACTTGATTCACTTTAGCAAGCTTGCTTTGCTACTATCTGAGGAACACTGAATTGGGTCCCAGGTAACATTGGTTCCATGCCTCCATGCTCCTTGGTGGCACGCATGACTTAGGTAAGTCATCTAGGACAGAAGCCAAAGTTGGCTTATGTACTTAACCACTTCGGGCTAAGAAACACTCCTATAAGTTTTCTGCAGAAGCCCATCAAAAGAACCTCTTACTGATAGGATCCCCAACATGTCCCCAGAATCAAGTGGTTCAGAGTAATTCCAGAGTGCTGACTCAAACCCCAGTCCCTCCTTTTCCCCATTACTCACTTTATCCGGCTCAGTTTTGTTGGTCCTTTGAAGTGTGTTTCCCAAATTGTGTCCTGAAACTGCTACCCTTCAACAAAGAAAAGAAAATTCTGGCTTAGACAAAGCTATATAGTCATCCTTTGGTTCCTGTTGGGGATTGGCTTCAGGACCTTTCTTGGATACCAAAATTTATGGATGCTCAAGCCCCTGATATAAAATGATGTTGTATTTGCATATAACCTATGCACATCCTCCCATATGCCTTAAATCATCCACAGATTACTTGTGATAGTTAACACAAAGTAAATGCTATGGAAATTATTGTTGTACCATATTGTTTAGGGAATAATGACAAGAAAAAAGTCTGTGCATGTTGAATACAGACACAAATTTTTTTCTCAAAAAAAAATTTTTTTTTTTAAGATGGAGTCTCACTTCTGTCAGGCAGGATGGAGTTCAGTGGTGTGATCTCAGTTCACTGCACCCTCTGCCTCTCGGGTTCAAGTGATTCTCCTTCCTCGGCCTCCCGAGTAGCTGGGATTATAGGCATGCGCCACCACACCCAGAAAATTTTTTTATTTTTAGTAGATACGGGGTTTCACCATGTTGGTCAGGCTGTTCTCAAACTCCTGACCTCAGCTGATCCATCTGCCTCAGCCTCCCGAGTAGCTGGGATTACAGGCATGCACCACCACGCCCAGCTAATTTTTGTATTTTTAGTAGATACGGGGTTTCACCATGTTGGTCAGGCTGGTCTCAAACTCCTGACCTCAGCTGATCCACCTGCCTTAGCCTCCCAAAATGTCAGGATTACAGGCTTGAGCCACTGTGCCCAGCCATTACACCAAATTTTAAAATTGTGTGCCTGGATTGGGGCGAATGAGTTGATCATCATCATGTGGGCTCCTGAAATTAGGAAAAAAAAATCAGTCTGCAGAAAATTTCCATTTCAAGGTTGTATTTGGCGATGCTTCAGAAATGGGCACAGAATTCAGAAGAGGAGCAGTGTGTGTCTTCAGGTGTTGGTGGTCACCATCAGTGCCTTGGCCTCAAGGAGGTGACCTGCATACAGGTGAGTGAATCTCACAGAGCCTCCCTCTGGGATCCCAGATATTAATCCAACTCTTTGCTAATTTCACAACCTGCCTGGAGACATCCCTAGCTGCTCCCTGCTGGACTGGTCCCAGTCCTGATGTTACCTACCATGTGTGTTGTGGGGAGGGGGAAGGAAAGGAGACTTAGAGAGATAAATGTAAGGTATAGGAGCACTCAAGACAGGAGGCCATGAGACGGTTGTAACTGCTAATTCCTGACATGGAAGCATGAAAACCCTTAGAAGGAGGTTTTGGTAGATCCTGTGATATGTGTGATAATCCAAAGCAGTGCCGCCGACGCTAACTCCTGCAGAAGTGAGGATAGGTTATGTCATGGCCACCCAGGGGGGATGAGTTCCATGCCAGAGAAGAGAAGGAAATGAATTGGCCCTTACAAGGAATTCTAGCTTCAGCTCAGCTACAAAGTTACCCAGCCTTCGATGACCTCATATAGAAGGCCTCCCTATTTGAGGGAGAGAGGAGAAAGATTTCAGTCTCTTGGTCAGAATTTTGCCCAGCTCCAGAGCTGTCAGAGATAAACGAACCCAACCTCACATTCAGATCCTCATATGAAGCTTTCTGGAGAAGTCAAAGCCAGAGACTTCCAAGTTCAAATCAGTGCCCAAACATGAATTACAATGATGGATATTATGGAAGAAGCCATTTCCAGTGATAACTGTGGGAAATCTGTGGCCTGCCTCACTGTAGGAGTAACATAGCCAAGACTCATTTCCAGCTCATCACTGAAGGCATTGTGGTTCATAAAGAAAAGGAAGGTACTTAGCTGTACAAGTTTGTGCAGCTTGGATGAGCCCAAAGCCTTTTTTCTGATACAGTGGACCTTGGTATTTGAAGAATTAACATTTCAGAGTCACCTCTTCTCGAGGAAGTCCACTTCGGCATTTTGGGTAGGCATAAATTTGAATCCCAGGTTGCCAGACATGGATGCAAATCACTTAGCCAAGAAACAGATCCAGCTGGCTAACCACCTGGCACCTGCATCACCGTGCAGCCTTACACTCGTGTGCCTTACAGCTCAGGTGCCCTTTATGGGGAAAATGTTACATTATGATGATATTCTTTTTTTTTTTTTTTTTGAGACTGAGTTTCACTCTTGTTACCCAGGTTGGAGTGTAATGGCGCGCTCTCAGCTCACCTTGACCTCTACCTCCCTGGTTCAAGCGATTCTCCTGCCTCAGCCTCCCGAGTAGCTGGGTTTACAATAATGTGCCACCATGCCTGGCTAACTTTGTATTTTTAGTAGAAACAGGGTTTTTTCATGTTGGTCAGGCTGGTCTCGAACTCCCGACCTCAAGTGATCTGCCAGGCATGGTGGCTCACGCCTGTAATCCCAACACTTTGGGAGGCCGAAGTGGGTGGATCACGAGCCCAGGAGTTCAAGATCAGCCTGGCCAACATAGTGAAACCTTGTCTCTACTAAAAATACAAAAATTAGCTGGGCATGGTGGCGGCCTGTAGTCGCAACTACTTGGGAGGCTGAGGCAGGAGAATCCATTGAACCCAGGAGGTGGAGGCTGCAGTGAGCCGAGATCACACCACTACACTCCAGCCTGGGCGACACAGCGAGACTGTCTCAAAAAAAAGAAAAGAAAAAAGAAAAAAAGAAAATCCAGAGGTTTTGGGTTAAACCATTTGCAAACATCACAAGCCTACTGTACAAAACTCATTCTCACTCTGTTTTTTTTTTAATTTTTGTTGGGAAATAGTATCACTCAAGCATCTTTCAGAAGCAAAAAGAAAACAACCATTCTTTGGTTAATGTATTTATTTATTTATTTATTTATTTTTATTTCTTATTTTGTTTGAGACGGAGTCTTACTCTGTCACCCAAGCTGGAGTTCAATGGCTTGATCTCAGCTCACTGCAACCACTGTCTCCCAGGTTCAAGCGATTCTCCTGCTTCAGCCTCCAGAGTAGCTGGCATTACAGGCACACGACACCACGCCTGGCTGATTTTGTATTTTTACTAGAGACGGGGTTTCACCATGTTGGCCAGGCTAGTCTCAAATTCCTGACCTCAGCTGATCCACCTGCCTCGGCCTCCCAAAGTGCTGGGATTACAGGTGTGAGTCACCACGCCCGGCCTCTTTGGTTAATTTAAGCAAAAAAAAAGGATTTATGAGAAAGATACTGGGAGTAGCTCACTAAATCAAGTGAAGCTTAAACCATCAATTCTATGTCAGGACGTAAATGAAGGTGACCTTGGGAGCTATTGCTCCTGGCACTGGAGCACTATCATGAGACAACTCTGCTCAAACTGACTTGTCTATTTCAGTCACGTTTTCAAATACCCAGGAGAGAGAATGTAGCTGGCCAGCTTGACAGGTGTCTCTAGCTTTGGCCAGAGAACAGGATAGGGAGCACCAACATAATCACTGGGAGATCAGTTGTGAGCCAGAAGCCACTGCAGGTTGTGTCTACTAGAGAAAGAAGGACCTGCTAGAGAAAGAGGGATCCTGCCCCAATGATGGAAGCCAGCTGAAGCTGTAGATTAATTTAAAAAAAAAAGTAATCAAGCATCTTGCAGAAGCTGTGATTCTGGTTGGTAGCACAGTCCTCCCCACCGCCGCTGTTCTCTACTCATCTGGTAGAACTGGCCCTTCCCCTCCCATGCTCCTCACCCAGCCCCATGCAGAGGCAGAGGTCTTCAAGAGCTCCTATTCTCTTGGCATCCATTGCAATGAAACTGCCTCTGATGGGAGAGAGGATAGCTTGAGGTACATATGGCCAGGCACCCCACACTCCATCAATGTCTGGCCCTGAAAAAAGCAACCCCATCCCCAGCTATATGAAAGCTTTTCTCCTACATGGACCATCACTTGATCTTCCTTATCCATCTCTCACCTGGGAATGATCCACCTGAGAAACATGACAGGAGCCATTGCCATAGCTGTTGCTAGGTACCCCAAGTTCTGGTTCGGATGGGACCCAGGAATTGGCATGAAGTGCTTCCAGAGCAATAACCCATTCATCTCAGGGTGAATCAAAATACAGCATGTTGGCTGGATCGTCATCTCTTTGATGAGAAACAAGTAAGTTTAACAAGTCAGAGCAAAGGAGAAAGAAAAAAGCTAAAGAATTTTCATACAACTTTAAGACTATGGAGTTCAACGGTAAAAATGTTAAAAGTTGAAGGTTTTTAAACTAGCCCTACTACTTCAATGCCACTGTTCCTGCCTATGTTAACAGGCCTATCCTATGGCTGGGATTATTATTATTATCATTATTGTCACCTTTAACACCCAAGATTTATTAAAAAGTGCGTTAATGTACCAGGCACTATATTAAGCCTCTTCAACATATCATCTTACCTCATCCTTTCAGCAGCTCAGTGATGGGGGTATATTATCATACCCATTTACAGATGAGGAAAGTGAGCTCCAGGGAGGTTAAGAAACTTGCCCTACGTACCTTTTGCGGGTGAGTGGTGGAACCTGGATTTGCCTGACTGCAGTACACAACCTCTTAACTGCTCTAAAATCTTATATAAAAAAAACTTATGTAACTACTACAAAATCTTATATGTAACTACTACAAAATCTTATGTAAAGAAAAACTGGTCTGCTTAAAATGGAGTTGGCACTTTGAACATAAATGAACATAATGATTCAATGTTGCTACATGCAGAGGAACCTCCATGTCTTCTTCAGGCTAGAGACAATGTGGTAAGTCATTTGGGACTTGCACGTATTGCATTGAGGATCAAATCTCCAGGCCCTGGATAAATGATGGCTAACCTCATCCTTACTCTGTCTTAGCATGACAGCCAGGCTCCAACACTAACCCCTAGTAAACAGACTCTTCAATTCAACTTATCGATGCACTCTGAAGACGTTTGACTCCATTGCAACAATCCTGGGAGGATGCTCTGAGCTCTCCCCTGCCCGTTAGAGGCTGTAAGTTTGTGCAAATAACCATAAAATTAAACCCACCCAGGGAGGGCCATTGATTTCCAATTGGCACAGTTCGCCAGATGCTGTTTGGTCTAAGAACTGCCTTGACCTCTAGTAGTGACGCCGCCTGCCCTTGGCTTTGCAGGGTGTGTTCCCAGCAGGGAAGGCCTCTCCACTAATGCTTGCTGCTGGAACTTGGGCTGAAGACGTGGTAGGTTCCCCATATGTTGCAGGGGAGAGGCCAGCCACACCCGGCAATGGATTCACCCTCTTATCCAACCCTGGGGCTGAAGCCACCCCCAGGAGATTACAGACGCTCCCACCCCCAACTAATTAAATAGGTGGCCTCCTGCTGTTAAAAGGGAATGAGGGCGGAAAAACAGAGGATGCCTGATTTAACTAGGACCTGGGTAAGTAGCTCGCCAGCAGGACCCAGAAATCACCCATGCGTGCCTAAGCAGTCTCTAATGGGTCAGGGTGGTTCTATGCCTGAGATCTGGAGTTCTGCTTATTCTCAGCTGCCTTGGTACTTTCAAACCTGTAGTCCAAAAAATTCATCATGGAAGCTTTACAAATTATTAAAAATAATATTGTTCTATTAATGAGTATATCTTATACAGCTATTATTACACACCAATCCTTGTGTTCAAACATTGGAATAAAGTGACTATTCAAAGACATTATTTGTTTCTTGTAGTACAACTTGAAGACGATTCTACCCCCTTCCACACATACGCCCACTCGCACGCACACACACAGAGAATAGGCTTCTGAATGATATCCATGCAACTATAAATTTAGATGGAAACTAAAATTGTGTTTCCAATTAAGGAAAGAAACCCCTTAGACTTTTTCAGTTCAGCCTAACAAGCGAGTTACTAATTGTTTCAGTTCTGGTTTAGCTACAAATCATTTAGAAGGAAAGAGGTTCAGAGGTGCAAAGAGGAAGGCAGTTGTAATAATGGGAAATTGGACTAAATTAAAATGATCCTAAGTCACAGCACAACTAGGCCTCTTTGCCACCAACTTTTGACATTCTAATTAGGGTAAATGATTATGCAAATCCAGTCAGTCGCTCTTTTCCCCCCCAGCTGAAGTGCTTGTGATTGTTCAAGTGAGGACTGTTGATGGCATAATTAAAGCTCTCCTAAAAATTAATTGAGAATCGGAGGACAACCTCCAAAGATGCCCTAATTTGTGGGCAGCCCAGCACAGCTGTCCTTTTGTCCTGCCTGCCACCAGGACGCCTCGAGTTTCCCCATCAAGTATAATAGAATGTGACACTCGAGGTGTTCTCAAGCCTCAGTCCTCATGAGTGGAGTGGAGGACGGTACAGCAGGAGTCCAGCACACCTAGGTCACCTCCTTCTGGGCATGTTAGCTGAGGAAACAGGGTTGGGGGTGAACCCAAATACAGAGCACAAAGCACCTGAGTTTGGGGGCACCTATGAAATGAAATTGATCATGAGTTGATAAGTGTTGAAACAGCCTAACATGTACTTGGTTGGTTGGTGGTAGGGTAGGGTAAGTATAGTAATTTGCTTTGCTTTTGTATATGTTTAATATATTAATTTTTTAAAATTAATGCATGCACTGCCAAAAATAACATCTGTTATGGAGAGAAAGTTCTTATTAGCAAAAGTTAGCTTTTGGTTATCTTTTAATGGGGCAGAGTTCTGGAGATACTAATCTTTAAAAGTGGGTATACTGTTCTATTACTTCTCCTTAATCACCTCTCATTACATCAAGAACACATGCCCAGATCTGGCCCTTACTCTTCTCAGTTTAGCCCTAACGCTTGGAAGAACAAAGACTGAATGGCTAGGAAAGAAACCAAGCCAAGTGAGAGGCAGAAGAGCTCTATGTGGGGGAGAAAAGTAAGAGAGATCCCCAGGTAATCCAACCAGAGGATAACTGAGAGCTGACTGTGAATTACTTCTATGTCATAAAAACCCAATACCATCCTATCTGACTTTAAAAGAAAAATAATTTATGTAAAGCCCCTAAATTAAAAAAATTAAAAGTTCCGGAAAACCAAGGGGCAAACTCTCTACAGAGTAACAAGCTTCCCGGGACAGCAATGAGTAAGGATGCTGAGGGAGAAGGGTTGATAGTTTCAATTCTGTAGGTGGAAGTTTTTAAATCTGGGGAGCCCCTTGGCTATAGGAATCATGCTACCAGATAGCTGCCAGCCTTGGAGATCACTCATCTTCCCTGGTGCAGCATGATGCTTTTTTCTTTATCTTTTAGGAGTATCCATGACTGGGGTAATTAATGAGCTCATAAAAACCTGCTCCAACCAGGCTGTGCCCAATGTTTCCTAGCTTTGTTAGAAAAACTTGACAGAATCAGTGTGGCCTAATTAATTGGTCTCAGGTAGTAACTAAATCAAAGATGTCTTGGGTACCCTGGGAAGCTGGAGTCTTCTCTTTCCTGAGAATCAATCAGCTCAAGATTGATGAAGGGCTGCTAAGGTCAGGCTTAGAAACACAAAACCATCTGCCAACTCTCTAGGGCTGATATCTGCAGTAGAGCAATTTTAGAAGAACAGGTGCTCACTTTTAACTTACCTCTTCTTTTCTTTTATGCTGAAATCGTGATTTTTAGCTAGAAAGTACCTCCAGTTGGTTGATGAAATACACAAACTGTCTATTGTAACTTAAAATAACATGGCCCAAAGGTATTGAGATAACTTCAGCTGACTATTACCCAAAGTCATAGGCCATGCATCCCTGACAGTGGCCACTCTGGCCTCCCCAGAAGTATTTGGCAGCATCAGGAAACAGTGACTAGAAGTCACTGCCCCAAGAAGATGAAGCCAAGGAACACTGTTTCATCCTCAGAATGATGCAGGACTGTGGAACAGATCCAATTTGGCCCATCTACTTTGCAAAGCATGCTCAAGAGCCATAAAGTCCTTGAAAGCTGACACTTAAATGTTGCTGGTTCCTTGAAAGTATCTTCTGGCTCAATAGTCTGAGAACATTTTCAAAAGTCTTTGATGATGAACTGTAAGCACATCCATATGTTTGGTGATGATGGTTCAATGACAGGAGGTGCCTTGGCTCAGTATAAAAAAGGTTCAAGATTTACATCAGGTTTTCTTCTTCTTCCTCTTTTTTTTTGAGACACAGTCTTGCTCTGTCGCCCAGACTGGAGTGCAATGGCACGATCTCAGCTCATTGCAATCTCCGCCTCCCGGCTTCAAGCGATTCTCCTGCCTCAGCCTCCTGAGTAGCTGAGATTACAGGTGCCCACCACCACGGCCGGCTAATTTTTGTATTTTTAGTAGAGACAAGGTTTCATCATGTTGGCTAGGCTGGTCTCAAACTCCTGACCTCAGGTGATCCACTTGCCTCGGCCTCCCAAAGTGCTGGGATTACAGGTGTGAGCCACTACACCTGGCCAAGTTTTCTTTTTAGTGAAGGTATCCTTGTTCCTGCTAACCAGTTATGCTCCCATCTTCCCAAGAATATAAGAAACTTCCCAAAACTCATGTGGCAGATTCTATTTTCCAAAGGTAGCTGCAGTTAAATATATTTCATCCTGTATGCTCTTCTTACAATGTGATATTGATGCTTCTCTATCAAGAGGTTGGATTCACGGTTCCTGTCCCTTGAGCCTCGACAGAACTTTGTAAATGCCTCCAACAGTAGAATGTAGCAGAAGCGAAATGGTGTGAGTCTAACTCACAAAAGGTGACACAGCTTCCACTTGGCTCCCTCAGGGCATGTGCCTTATGACCTAAGCCAACGGGGAGGAAGTCCAGTGATCCTAAACCTTCCATGCTAGAAACATCATATGAAGAGACCACATAGAATTAAAGATGCCCAAGGAGCTCTAATTGTTCCAGCTTCCAGCTATTTGAGTGTTCCCAACCCAGGCTCCAAACATGTGAGCAAACAAGCCTTCAGATGACCACAACCTCTACCTTTGAGCCACCCAGGTGAAACCAAGATGAGTAGAGACAAGCTTTCCCCATTATGTCTTGTAAAAATTTCCAACCCACAGAATCTGTATGTGTAATAAATGGTTGTTTTATGCCTCTAAATTTTGGGAGTAATTTGTTACACAGAATAGTAACCAGAACAATACTTGAGGGGTATTCCTTGAAGTGTGAAAGGGCATTAGGTTTGCAGTCATATAGCCTGGTTTTGAATCCAGACCTAACCACTTTACTGAGTGACCTTAAGAAGGTCAGTTTCCTTTCTGAGCATTGCTTTCCTCATCTATAAAATGGGGTTAATAATGGCTACCCACGCAGGGCACAGTGGCTCACGCCTGTAATCCCAGCACTTTGGGAAGCTAAGGCGGGCAGATCACTTCAGGTCAGGAGTTCAAGACCATCCTAGCCAACATGGTGAAACCCCATCTCTAATAAAAATACAAAAATTAGCCGGTTGCAGTGGCAGGTGCCTGTAATCCCAGCTACTCAGGAGGCAGAAGCAGGAGAATCACTTGAGCCCGGGAAGCAGAGGGTGCAGTGAGCTGAGATTGCACCACTGCACTCCAGCCTGGGTGACAGAGCGAGACTCCATCTAAAAAAATTTTTTTTAAAATCGTTACCCAAATATATATCAAATTTAAAAATTAAGATGCAAAACAATGTGATTAGTTGGCCACCATTAATGTTAGACCTAGGTATATGCACAGAGACATATGTACATAGACAAACATACCCACATTGATACATTTGTTCATGTATAAACTTAACTAGGAGAATAAAAATTTGAGAGTCATTGCCTCTGAGGAAGGGAATGGTAGATTAGGGATCAGAGCTGGGAGGGAGACTTACTTTTCACTGTGTATACTTTTGCATTACTTGAATCATCTACCAAATGTTTGCACTAATAATTTTGAAACAATTATAAAATTAAAATAAATAATATTTTGTAAATTTTATAGCAAATTTTGTGTAACAAGTATTAAAATGTTTAATAAAAATAATACTTAAGGCTGGGTGCAGTGGCTCATGCCTGTAATCCTAGCACTTTGGGAGGCTAAGGCGGGTAGATCACTTGAGGTCGGGAATTCAAGACCAGTCTGACCAACATGGTGAAATCCCTTCTCTACTAAAAATGCAAAAACTAGATGGGCATGGTGGCGCATGCTTGTTCCCAGCTACTTGGGAGGCTGAGGCAGGAGAATTGCTTGAAACCCGGGAGGTTGGAGGTTGCAGTAAGGCTGAGATCATGCCATTACACTCCAGCCTGGGTGACAGAGAGAGACTCCATCTCCAAAAAAAAGAAAAGAAAGAAGGAAAGAAGGAAAGAAGGAAAGGAAGGAAGGAAGGAAGGAAGGAAGGAAGGAAGGAAGGAAGGAGGAAGGAGAGGAGAATAAGAAAGAAAGAAAGAAAGAAAAACGAAGAAAGAAATAAAGAAAGAAAGAAAGAAAGAAAGAAAGAAAGAAAGAAAGAAAAAGAAAGGAAGGAAGGAAGGAAGGAAGGAAGGAAGAAGGAAAGAAAGGAAAGAAAGAAAAGAAAGAAAAGATTTTCAATAGGAGATTGAGGGGACTGGTTGAATAAATTGTGGTATAGCTATACTTTGGAATAAAGTTCAAACATTAGAAAGAATAAGCTAGAGCAAGAGCTAAAGAGTCATGTCAGTTGACTGTTACATCAGAAAAAAGGAGGTGCAGAGAAGGTTATAGAACATGACACCATTACTTTAAAACAAACATATATAAAACAAAAATCATATGTAAGTGTGTTCATAAGAGGATATATTATTATATGAACATGGAGAAGAGAATGGAAGAATGTACCACATTGCAACAACAATTTCATGGGGTAGAGGATGGGGAGGGAGGAGGACTAGTTGGGGAAGGAAGAAGTGAGAGTTGGAGGGAAGAGGAAAAAGACTCAGTATTTGCAGATGGATCTCTGAGCAAATCCAGGAGTAGAAAACTAAGCACTCAGCATTCAATAAAAGCCCTGAGATAAGGAGGCAAATCAGTACACGAGTGGAATACGCCTAACTGTGGACACACAGACACAGAAGGGATCCAAGGTGACAGAAACCAATCAGGGAGAGGAGAGTATCTGTGCAAGCAAGCATGGTGGTAGCTTGGAATGGGAATCAGAGTCCAAGCAGGGATAAGACGGCTCTCTTGCAGAGTATGGGGTGCAGAGATGTGAGATGGGTTAGGTATAGGAAGACTGATGAAATAAGTAAATATATTACGGATAATGGAAATTAGGTTTCTCACTGACGGTGAAGGGAGTTACAAATGCAGAAAGGACTGGTCATGTTGAGTTAGAATTGGAGGTATTCGTTTGAATTCATGGTTTTCAACATATATAGATAGATATAGAAATAAATATAAATAAGTGCATGTGTGTGTGTAAAACACATATTTCCTAACTCTATCCACTGAGAGAGGATGGAGCAGCAACATCCAACAGCAATGAGTAGATCTGACAACTAGATCCTGGCATCTAAGCTACCATTTTGCACTAGAAGGAATCAGGGCTCCTTGTAGAAATGGCTGATTCCAGGGCTGGTACTTGAAAAATACAAGATACACTGGAATGCCTATCTTATCATTCCAAAAAGCAAAGAAGTGCTCAAAGAATGATATGGACAAAAGCCAGCTTTAATAGGCTTTCCCTGAACAAATTTGAGATAATTTGAACATCAAAATAAAAATCAATAGTAATACATTATAGTTCATTGTATAATATAGAAAACCATGATCTGGAGAAATATAAATTATAAATTCAAAGTTCGATGAGGAAAAAGATACTTAAGTTGTTTCAAAGTATTTCCCCACAAAATACTTATTAATTATAAAGGGGAAATGGGTAATTTACAGTAAAGAAAGCTAGTAGACACCACCTTCATCAAGAAATCAGAGTGGGCCAGGTCTGGTGCCTGACGCTTGAAATTCCAGCACTTTTGGGGTCAAGGTGGGAGGATTGCTTGAGCTCAGGAGTTTGAGGCGGCTGCAGTGAGCTATGATCACACCACTGCACTCCAGCCTAGGCAATACAACAAGAGTTGCCTCTAAAAAAAAAAAAGAAAGAAAGAAAAAGAAATCAGAGAGAAGGTCATCAGCAGCACCAGGGGCTCATCAAAATTATGTGCCACCTAATAGGATGCAACAAGGTCACAGTATCACCTCTGATAGACCTGCCAAAGGTGCATATCCTGAATCTAACCACAAGGACACACCAGACAAACTCGAATTGAGAGACACGCCACACCAAACTGGCCTGTAATCTTTAATAGTGCCAATGTCATGAATGTCAAGGAAAGACTGAGCAACTATTCCAGATTGGAAAGTGAGGAGATATGAAAAATTGAATAGCATGTATAATTTGGGACTGAATCCTTTTGCTATAAAGGACATATTGCCATTAAGGACTATTACTAAAAACATGAATCAGGTCTGAAGATAAGTGAGCAATAATGTGTCCAAGTTGATTTCCAGAGTTTGATGGTTTTATTTTGTATATGCGGGAGAATGCTCTTGTTCACAGGAAATACACACTAATGTAGTTGGGGGTGATGGGGCATTAGGTTAGCAACTGAATTTTTAAATTGTTTAGTGAGAAAAGTTTTTGTCCTATTCTGTAAATATGTCTGTTGTTTATGATTATTTTAAAAGAAAAAATGATAATAACAGAGAGAGGAAAAGATGACAAATAAACACAAGCATCTAATTTAGCTCAGTCTTAAAATCCACTAAAATGAGAATAAACATAATTTTAAAAAATACATTATTGTAGTAACATATATAACATTTACCATTGAAGCCATTTTTATCTTTTTTCTGAATGTTTATTGACACTTCATTGACACTTTTCCATTTAACACATTTTTTAATTTTTTTAATTGATACACAAAAATTGTATATATTATGGACTACATATTGATGTTTTGATATGTATAATATATAGTGATCAGATCGGGGTACTTAACATATCCATAATCTCAAACATTTATCTTTACTTTTCTTTTCTTTTTTTTTTAAGACAGAGTTTTGCTTTGTTGCCCAGGCTGGAGTGCAGTGGTGCAACCTTGGCCCACTGCAACCTCCACCTCCTGGGATCAAGCAATTCTCATGCCTCAACCTCCTGAGTAGCTGGGACTACAGGCATGCATCACCACGCCCAGCTAATTTTTATATTTTTAGTAGAGATGGGGTTTCACCATGTTGCCCAGGCTGGTCTCAAACTCCTGGCCTCAAGCAGTCCACCCACCTCAGCCTCCCAAAGTGCTGGGATTACAGACGTGAGCCACTGCACCCAGCTATCATTACTTTGTGTTGGGAACACTCAATATTCTTTCTTCCAGCTATTTGAAAATATATAATATATTATCGACTGTAGTTATCATTACCTACAGTGCTATAGAACATTAGAACTTATTCCTCCTCTCTAGCTGTAATTTTGTGTCCTTTAACAAATCTCTTCTGATACCCCCTCAACCTTGTGCCCTTCTCAGCCTCCAGTAACCTCTCCATTTAACAAATTTTAATTGTACAACTCAGTGGCATTAAATTACTTCACAATGTTGTACAACTATCACCACTATTTTCAAAACCTTTTCATTACCCCAAACAGCAATTCTGTCACCATTAAGCAGTAACTCCTCTTCTCACCTTTTCCTAGCTCCTGGTAACTTGAAATCTACTTTCTGTTCTATGGATTTGCCTATTCTAAACACTTCATATAAGCGGAATCATGCAATATGTGTCCTTTTGTGTCGGGGTTCTTTCATTTAGCGTGTTTTCGAGATCTGTCCATGTTGTAGCACATATCAAAACATCATTCCTTTTTATAGCTAAATGGTATTTCATTGTATGTATATACCATTCCTCTATTGATGGGCACTTGGCTTCTTTCCATCTTTTAACTATTGTGAATAATGCTGCTATGAACACTGGCATATAAGTGTGTGTTTGAATCACTGTTTTCTTTTTTATTTTTTTAGACAGGGTTTTGCTATGTTGCCCAGGCTGGAGTGCAGTGGCGCAATCTCAGCTCATTGCAACCTCCACCTCCCATGTTCAAGAGATTCTCCTGCTTCAGTCCCCTGAGTAGCTGTGATTACAGATGTGCACTGCCACACCTGGCTAATTTTTGTACTTTTAGCAGAGACGGGGTTTCACCATGTTGGCCAGGCTGGCTCCAACTCCTGACCTCAGGTGATCTGCCCACCCGTCTCCCAAAGTGCTGGGATTACAGGCATGAGCCACCATGCCTGGCCCTTTGAGCCACTGTTTTCTATTATTTTAGGTTTATACCTAGAAATATAACTACTGGGTCATGTGGTAAAGATGTTTTAGAAAACATAGTCCACAAGATTGAGAGAACAGTGAGAAGTAACAACAATAAAACTGTAGAAGCTAAAGGCATGACCAAGTGGTAGCTGACCGAGTGATCTGAGGAGCAAGGCTACACTGACGGTGGAGCAACACAGGAACCAATAGAATTTCCATGATTGAATCCTGAATTGGTAGCACTAGTTACCGGAGAAAGTTCTAGACAGTGGAGAAGAACAGGCTTGTTTGAAGGTTCTTTAAGAAGTGGTATTAAGCTGGGCACAGTGGCTCATGCCTGTAATCCTAGCACTTTGCGAGGCTGAGGTCGGTGGATCACTTGAGGTCAGGAGTTCAAGACTAGCCTGGCCAACATGGTGAACCCCCATTTCTACTAAAAATACAAAATTAGCCAAGTGTGATGGCGGGCGCCTATAGTCTCAGCTACTTGAGAGCCTGAGGCAGGGGAATCGCTTGAACCCGGAAGGCAGAGGTTGCAGTGAGCTGAGATCAGGCCACTGCACTCCAGTCTGGGCAACAGAACAAGATTCTGTCTCCAAAAAAAAAAAAAAAAAAAAAAAAAAAGGTGGTATTAAAATGCTCAATTTGGGCCACCATAAAGTAACTGGTATCAGACTTACTTAACCTCCGACTGTTAAAAATAAAATTAAAATTAAAAAGCTGGACAAAATGTGAAAACCCAGGGTTGCAGACATTAAGCAGTTAGCAATACCAAGCTGTGATCACAGATGGAAGGGGCTGTGATCATAGAGGAACTCACACAGGTGAGTTCCACATTCACCCTGGCTTTCTCCCATTTTCTGGGCCAAGCTGTGAGGCCATGGAATACAGCCAGGAGAGAAGAGCGTCTCACGGGTTAGGAGTAGACTTCAGGCTCCTCCTGTCATCAAAGCTCCTCAGACCAGAGTCGCTCATGTCTGCTGCCTTGCCATGCCTTCCTGCAGCTGTCACCAGTCACAGACCAGCCTCGTCCTCCTGGGGCTTGAGTGGCAGCTCCATGCATTTTGAGGCAGGGGACACCTTCTACATGCCCAGCATCCAACAGGCTGCAGTGTGTCAGTATCCTCTGCTGGCTTCTTGTCCTCATCTTTCTCTGTGGGCTATGGTGGGGACGATGGGGGCAACAGTGGCAGCTGTGCTAATGCCCTAGCCAGGTCCAACAGGCAGCTGACAGGCAATGAGAAGATCACCATGTAGACCCTCAACAACCACCTACCTGGCCTCCTACCTGGCCAAGGTGAACGCCCTGGAAGAGGTCACCTTAGAGCTGGAGGTGAAGGTCCATGGCTGGTACCAGAAGCAAGGGCCTGGGCCCTCCTGTGACTACACCCACTACTTTAAGACCATCAAGGACCTATGGGACAAGATTCTCACTGCCACCACTGAGAACTTCAGGATTGTCCTGATGATCAACAGCACCCATCTGGCTGCAGATGACTTCCGAACCAAGTTTAAGGAGCTGGCCCTGGGTCTGAGCCTTGAGATCCACATCAACGTTCTATGCAGGGTGCTGGGCGAGCTGAGCCTGGCCAGGACTGACCTGGAGATGGGGATGTTGGAAAGCCTGAAAGAGGAGCTGGCCTACCTGAATAAAAATTACCAGAAAGGAATTGGTGCCCTGAGGGGCCAGGTGGGAGACCTAGTCAGTGTGGTGATAGATTCCACTCCAGGCGTCAACCCAGCCTAGATCCTGAATGACTTGAGACGCAAATAGGAGGTCATGGCTGAGCAGAACCAGGAGGGTGCTGAAGCCTGGTTAACCAGCCAGTCCCAGGAGCTGAATCAGGAGGTTGCCAGCCACATGAGCAACTCCAGATGAGCAAATTCAAGGTCACTGACCTGTGGTGAACCCCCAGGTTTTGACATCGAGCTGCAGTTGCAGCTCAGCATGAAAGCTGCCCTGGAAGGCACACTGGAAGAAGCAAGGACCCTCTTTGGAGCCAAGCCGGCACAGATCCAGGCACTGGTCAGGAGTGTTGAAGCCCAGCAGGGCGACATGGGTGCTGACAGCCAGGAGCAGAACCAGCACCAGTGGTTCATGGACATCAAGTCACAGCTGGAGGAGGAGATTACTATTTACTGAAGCCTGTCCTTGGGCCAGGATGCCCAACAACAACCCACCTGCCTCCAAGGTCCTCTGAGTCCACTGGCTTCTGGGCTTCTGTCCTCCAGAAGAGGGGTTCCCCTGGGTGGGGGAATGGGAGGGACACTTACCCCTATCTCTTTTCCTGGCCAGCCAATAAAGTTTTATGGCCTAAGGTGGGTGTAGGGGTGTGGGGAGGAGAGGTAGATTTCATAGTTGAAGGCTGAGGAGTCAATTGAGATTAAAGGTGGTGCAGGGTGCTGGAAGCAGTGCTACAAAAAAAGGAAACCAAGAAGTCTGTGTGGAAACCTCTTTCAGGTCTTGGCCAATTCCTGGGCCATGCAAGAACAGTGACTAGAAGACTGAGTGCTGGGTGGAGAGCTGGAGTTTTCACAGTGCTGGCAGACATTGGGATTTGGATCCAGCCAGAGTGGAGAAACTTCAGTGAACACCCAACATTCAGTCAAGACCCTAGCAAATTACACAGATGGGTTGAAAGTAAAAAGATGAGGCCGGGCACGGTGGCTCAAGCCTGTAATCCCAGCACTTTGGGAGGCCAAGACGGGCGGATCACGAGGTCAGGAGATCGAGATCATCCTGGCTAACACGGTGAAACCCCGTCTCTATTAAAAATACAAAAACTAGCCGGGCGAGGTGGCGGGCGCCTGTAGTCCCAGCTACTCGGGAGGCTGAGGCAGGAGAATGGCGTAAACCCAGGAAGCGGAGCTTGCAGTGAGCTGAGATCTGGCCACTGCACTCCAGTCCGGGCGACAGAGCGAGACTCCGCCTCAAAAAAAAAAAAAAAAGAAAGTAAAAAGATGAAAAGGATAAACTCTGCAAACACTATCCAAAAGAAAACAGTTGTGCTTTATTAATATAAAACAAAGTAGACTCTAACACAAGAAATATTACAAGAGATATTATACCTTATTAAGAGGGCTTACACAATCATATACATTAAAAAATTAATATGTGCCTGATAATACAGGTTCAAAATATATAAAGGAGAACTTGACAGCACTAAAAACAGGGATAACATCCATCTCCATAGAGATTTTAATAACTTCTATGAGTAATTGATAGCAAAAACATACAAAAACATCAGTAAGGTTGGGAGCGGTGGCTTACGCCTGTAATCCCAGCACTTTGGGAGGCCAAGGCGGGCAGATCACAAGGTCAGGAGATCAAGACCATCCTGGGCAACACGGTGAAACCCCGTCTCTACTAAAAAAAAAATACAAAAAATTAGCCAGGCGTGGTGGCGGGTGTCTATAGTCCCAGCTACTCGGGAGGCTGAGGCAGGAGAATAGCATGAACCCAGGAGACGAAGCTTGCAGTGAGCCGAGATCGCACCACTGCACTCCAGCCTGTGTGACAGTGAGACTCTGTCTCACAAAAAAAAATCAGTAAGATATAGAAGATGAAAAACATGATTAACTAACTTGGTCCATAAAATATTGCACCAACAATATAGAATACACATTCTTTTCAAGTACACTAATATGATTTGGATTTGTGTCCCCACCCAAATCTCATGTCAAATTGTAATCACCATTGTTGGGGGAGGGGCCTGGTAGGAGGTGATTGAATCATGGAGGTATACTTCCCCCTTGCTCATGATAATGAATGAGTTCTCATCAGACCTGTTGGCTTCAAAGTGTGTAGCACCTCCCCCTTCTCTCTCTCTTCCTCCTGCTCCAGCCATATAAGATGTGACTCCTTCCTCTTCACCTTCCACTATGATTGTAAGTTTCCTGTGGCCTCCCCAGCCATGTTTCCTGTACTCCGTGTGGAACTATGAGCTAATTAAACCTCTTTTCTTTATAAATTACCCCGTCTCAGGTAGTTCTTTATAGCAATGCAAGAACAGACTAATACATACACACAGAACATTTATCCAAGTAGACCATGTTTTGGGCCACAAAAAGTCTTCACAAATTTCAAGGGATTGAAATCAAACAGTATGTGTTCTCTAAACATTGTGGGATAGAAAAATAAACTCAAAAGAAAGGAGAAGAAAGAAAACAATAAGATAAAAGCAAAAATGAATTAAATAAAAAATAAATCTATGCTGGAAAAAATCCACAAAGCCAAAAATTGATTTTTTGAGAATAATAATAAAATTGATAAACTCCTAGCAACTAATCTATAACAAAGAAAACACAAATTGCCATCTCTATGAATAAAATAAGGGATATCACTACATATCCTACAGACATTAAAAATATGAAAGGATACTATGAACAACCTTATGTCAATAAACTAAAAATAGAGACTTTCCAAGGAAAAAGTCCTTGGAAAGCACAATTTACCAAAACTGATACAAGAAATAGAAAATTTGAATGGTTATACAACCATTAACTATTCAATAGTTAAATAAATTAACTGGTCAACTGTTAAATAAATTGAATCAATTATTAAAAGGCTTCTACCAAGAAAACACCAAGTCCATATGGTTTGATCTTAGATTGGTTTCCCTGAAAACCGATTCTTAGATGTTGAACTTCATGCAGGAGTGGGAGACACATCTGTAGGAAACTGAAAGCAGGATTGGCCAGAAATAAAAACTGATTCACAATGCAGTTGCAACCCAGACCTCAGGCAAGCCCTAGAGCTGAGATAACCATTGGAATTGAATCAATTTCAGGAAAGGGGCTAGGCTTCAGTATTCCTATCTTAGCACCCTGGAAATAAGCTTAATCTTGGGTGAGGCAGTTCCCTGCAGCTGAAGGTAGCTCCCAAGGAGGAACACACTGTGAGCTGTCAGCATCAGACAATTGAGCAGTTGGAGAAAGGGTGCGTTAAACCTTAGGAGAGATTTAGGTTGAGTACTAGAGTATCCAATAAGGTTGCACTGGTGATTTTTCCAAACATTTAAGGAATAAAATCTTACACAAACTCTTCCAGAGAATAGGAAAAGAGGAATCAATTCTCAACTCATTTTATGAGGTCAACATAACCTGACACTAAAACTTAACAAGGACATTAGGAGAAAGGAAAATTATAGGTCAATATCACTTATGAACATATATTCAATATCCTAAATAAAATATAAACAAATACAATCTAACAATGCATAAAAACAAGAAAATATTATTACCAATTAGTATGTATTTCAGGCATATAAGGTTGGTTTAACATCTGAAATCAAGGTATTTCGTCCTCACTAACAAAATAAAGGAGAAAATCCATAGGATAATTTCAATAAAGAAGGAAAAGCATTTTACAATATGCAACATCTATTCACGCCAAAAGAAAATGTTCAGTGGGGCAAGGTGGCTCACACCTGTAATCCCAACACTTTGGGCTTCTGAGGTGGGGAAATCACTTGAAGCCAGGAGTTTGAGACCAGCCTGGGCAACACAGCAAGACTCCATCACTACAAAAAAAAAAAAAAAAAATTAACCGGGCATGATGTCATGCACCTGTAATCTCAGCTACTCAGGAGGCTGAGGTGGGAGGATCGCTTGATCCCAGGAGTTCAAGGCTGTGAAGCTATGATCCCACTAGCAAACTCTAGCCTGAGTGACAGAGCAAGACCCTGTCGAAAGAAAGAAAAAGAAAGAAAGAAAGAAAGAAAGAAAGAAAGAAAGAAAGAAAGAAAGAAAGAAAGAAAGAAAGAAAGAAAGAAAGAAAGAAAGAAAGAAAGAAAGAAAAGAAAGAAAGAAAGAAAGAAAGAGGAAGGGAGGGAGGGAGGGAGGGAGGGAGGGAGGGAGGAAGGAAGGAAGGAAGGAGAGTTCTCAGCAGACTAAACAGAAGAAAAATTTCTTAATCTGATATAGAATATCTACAAGAAAGCTACAGCTAATGTCATATTCAGTGGTGAAATATTGAACATTTTTCCCCAAGGTCAAGGATGTTCACTGTTTTTTTGTTGTTGTTGACACAGAGTCTCACTCTGTCGCCAGGCTGGAGCACAGTGGCACAGTGTCAGCTCACTGCAACCTCCACATCCCAGGTTCAAGTGATTCTCCTGCCTCAGCCTCCCGAGTAGCTGGGACTACAGGCATGTGCCACCACACCCAGCTAATTTCTATACTTTTAGTAGAGACCATGTTTCACCATGTTGGCCAGGATGGTCTCAATCTCTTGACCTCATGATCCACCCGCCTCAGCCTCCCAAAGTGCTGGGATTACAAGTGTAAGCCACTACACCTGGCAGGATGTTCACTCTTATCACTTTTATTCACTATTGTACCAGAGGTCTCAGCCAGTGCAATAAGGCAAGAAAAGGAAATAAAGGGTAAAAGGTAGAAAGGAAGAAGTAAAAATGCCTTTGTTATTCATAAATGGCATGGCTGTTTATGTAGAAAAACCAAAAGAATCTATAAGCAGCCAGGTGCAGTGGCTCACACCTGTAATCCCAGTACTTTGGGAGGCTGAGGTGGGCAGATCGCTTGAGGTCAGGAGTTCAAGACCAGTCTGGTTAACATGGTAAAAACCTGTCTCTACTAAAAATACAAAAATTACAAAAATTAGCTGAGCATGGTGGTGTGTGCCTGTAATCCCAATTACTTGGGAGGCTGAGGCAGGGGAATTGCTTGAACCCAAGAGATGGAGATTACAGCAAACCAGATCACCACACTGCACTCCAGCTTGGGCAGCAAAGTGAGACTCTATCTCAAAAAAAAGAATGTATAAGCAATTAGAATTAATAAATTCTATTAAGGTCACTGAAAAGAAGCTAAACATATAAAATCAGTTGCATATATATTTATAATAAATTACTGGAAGATGAAATTTTCTTTTTCCTTTTTTTTTTTCTTGAGACTGGGTTTCATGTTGTCACTCGGGCTGGAGTGCAGTGGCAAAATCATAGGTTGCTGCAGTTTCGCAGCCTTGATCTCCCAGGCTGAGACTACAGGCACATGCCACCAGGCCTAGCTAATTTTTTTTTTTTTTAAGTAGAGATGAGGTCTCCCTCTATTGCCCAGGCTAATCTCAAACTCCTGAGCTCTAGCAATCCTCCTACCTCAGCCTCCCACAGTGCTGGATTACAGGTATGAGCCACCACACCCAGCCTGAAATTTTAAACTACCATTTATAACATTTTTAAAAATCACAAACCTAGAAATAAATCTAGTGAAAGACGTGTAAGTCCTACACTGAAAATTACAAAATATTCCTAAGAGAAATAGAAAACTTGTGGAAGAAGAATTCATTGATTAGAAGACTAAATCTTGTTAAGATATCAGCTCTCTATAGATTGATCTATAGAGTCAATGCAATCCAAATAAAATTCCCAGCAAGATTTTAAACACTTTGTCATCCTCAAAAGTTGGCTAACTTACACTTTCAGCTATCAAAATTTACTATAATGTTACATTAAATTAAGACTGCATGTTGGTGCAAAGATAAATAGGCCAGTGGAACACAATAGAAAATCCAGAAAAATACCCCACAGATACAGTTAGTTGATTTAAGAACTGAATTTAGTGAGGGAAAGTGGTTTTTTTCAGTATGTAGTGCCAGAGCAGTTGGTTATCCACACAGGAAAAGAATGAAACTTGACCCCTACTTTACAATACACAAAAATTAATTTGAGGGGCCAGGTGTGGTGGTTCACGCATGAAATCCCAGCTCTTTGGAAGGTCAAGGCAGGCAGATCACCTGAGGTCAGGAGTTCAAGACCAGCCTGGCTAAAACATGGTGAAACCTCTTCTCTACAAAAAATACAAAATTAGCAGGGCATGGTGGTACATGCCTGTAATCCCAGCTATGCAGGGGGCTGAGACAGGAGAATCGCTTGAATCCAGGAGGTGGAGGTTGCAGTGAGCTGAGATCACACCACTGCACTCCAGCCTGGGCCACAGAGCAAGACTCTGTCTCAAAAATAATAATAATAATAAATTTGAGGTAAGTCATAGATCTACATGTGAAAAGTAAAATAATTTCTAAAAGAAAACATAGAGAGAAATTTTCGTATTCTTGGGGAAGGCAAAGGTTTCTTAGACTGAACACAAAAAACACTAATCATAAAAGATCAAATTGATAAATTAGGCTTTATTAAAATAATTTGTTATTAAAAGATACCATTAAAAAAGTGAATGAAGGCCGGGCGCAGTGGCTCAAGCCTGTAATCCCAGCACTTCGGGAGGCCGAGATGGGCGGATCACAAGGTCAGGAGATCGAGACCATCCTGGCTAACACGGTGAAACCCCGTCTCTACTAAAAAAGTACAAAAAACTAGCCGGGCAAGGTGGTGGGCGCCTGTAGTCCCAGCTACTCGGGAGGCTGAGGCAGGAGAATGGCGTAAACCCGGGAGGCGGAGCTTGCAGTGAGCTGAGATCCGGCCACTGCACCCCAGCCTGGGCAACAGAGCGAGACTCTGTCTCAAAAAAAAAAAAAAAAAAAAAAAAAGTGAATGAACATGCCACAAACTAGGACAAAATATTCACAGTATATACATCTGATGAAGGATTCATGTCCAAAAAATATAAAGAACCCCTACAAATCAATAAAAGAGACAACTCAATTGTGAAGTAGACAAAAATTTGAACCAGCATTTTCACAAAAGAAGATCCCAAATGTCTAACAAACCTATGATGAAGTTGTTCAACACCAGAACTCGCTGGGGTATGCAATTTAAAGCCCACAATGAGATAGCACTACACTCTCCCAAAATGTCTACAATTAAGGAGTGACACTACCAAATGCTGGTGAGAATGTAGAGTAAGTAGAACTCTCAGATGTTACTGGTGAAAAGTGTACATTCATTCAACTGCATTAGAAAACCATTTGGCAGTATCAAAGTTAAACATATAATAAACCTATTACTCAATTATACTCCTAAGTATGCTCTTCAAAATAAATGCATGTATATGTCTACCAAAAGACATATACAAGAATGTATTTGTAACCAAAAACTAGAAACAACGCAAATGATCACCAAAAAATGGTAAAAATAGAGTAATACAGTTATACAATGAAATGCTACACAGCAATAAAAAAGAATAAACTCTCCATCATGTATAAATCTAAAAAACATGTTGAATGAACGAAACCAAAACCAGACAGTACATACTTTATGAATCTATTTATAAAAGCCAAAGAATAGGCTGGGCACAGTGGCTCACATCTGTAATCTCAGCACATTGGGAGGCCAAGGCAGGCAGATTGCTTGAGTTTAAGACCAGCCTAAGCAACATGGTAAAACCTCATCTCTACAAAGAATACTAAAATTAGCCAGGTGTGATGGTGTGCACCTACTATAGTCCCAGCTATTTGAGAGGCTGAGGTGGAAGAATTGCTTGAACCTGGAAGGTTGAGGTTGCAGTGAGCCATGATTCAGCCACGGTACTCTAGCCTGGGTGACACAGCAAGACCCTGTCTCAAAACAAAACAAAAAAAAAGCAAGCAATTTATAGTGATAGAAGTTTCAGAATAGTGATAATTTTAGGGAGTGAGATATGGAGAGTTGTTTTGCTTTGTTTTATTTTGCCAAGAAAGAGCACGAGGGAATCTTTTAGAGTAATGGGAACATTCTATATCTTGATCTCAATGACCGATAGACATTGTATACTTATGCTAAAACACATATAATATTGGCTGGGGACGGCACTTTGGGAGGCTGAGGCAGGCGTGATCACTTGAGGTCAGGAGTTCAAGACCAGCCTGACCAACATGGTGAAACTCCCATCTCTACTAAAAATACAAAAATTAGCTGGGCATGATTGTGCATGCTTGTAATCCCAGCTACTTGGGAGGCTGAAACAGGAGAATCACTTCAACCCAGGAGACGGAGGTTGCAGTGAGCTAAGATCGTGCCTTTGCCTCCAGTCTGGGCAACAAGAGCAAAGCTGTCTAAAAAAAAATGATAGATGACAGATAGATAGATAGATAGATAGATAATAGATTAAAATAATGCATATGTGCTGAACAGCTCCCACACATTGGGCAATTTCCTTGCCCCACCAAAGGAAAAAAGACTAGAGGTTTTTTCTTTGGAGAATATAAAACAGAAGATCTCAAGACTCAAAGGCACCAAGCATAGCTGAAGGAGGGATACCTTACTGAAAATCAGGGGGTTAAGTAAACCTATGCATGTCAAATGCTGCTTCATCCCACCTTTTTCCTCACTTGACTCCCTGAACTGAAAACTTACCCTCATGTCTCATTGGCCAGAATTGTATCACATATTCATTCCTAAACCAATGGACAGGATAGGAAATGTCCAAGATGGAGGAATCCAGAAAAATTAAGACAAGCTTGAAGTTTGTCATCACTATCATCATCCTCATAATCATCACACATTTATCATACGTTCATATAACACAGACTTGATTCCATTACCTACTAGACCAAAATTAAACAAATACTGTTTCTGCAGCCATTATTCTGAGAAGCTACCAAATTCCCAGGACAATGTCTCTGATTTGGTTGAGTGTGAGTTGCATGCCCAGTCTCTGATTTGCAGGAAGAGATGGCATCTGGCCACTTTGGCTTCCATGATAGAAGTTGGGTACTACCTCCTTAGACTACTCACAATGAGAATTTCCCAATTTCAGGTGCCAGGACAATGGTGTTTGGATGCTGAATAACCCCAAGTGACAAATGTTCGTTACCAAGAAAAAGTCATGAACTGCCTTTAATCTACCTTGAGCTAAAATTTGAAAACACTTTCCCTGTTATTTATCTGTCTTTGAGTTTATCTGATACCTTTTCAACTGGACGGTCTCATTTCTTTCTTTGCTCCAACAGCACAAGGCTGTGAATCCTCTTTTTGTGATTCAACACGCAGGAGTGTTTCCGGTCTCTAGGAGTTCACCATCTCCCACTCACTTGATGCTCTGAATAAAGTACAAAGGCCTGGTATGTAATTTTTCACTCTTTCTTCTCTAAGTCCCATCCCATTAACCAATGATCTCTGTTATAGTAGATCGCGTATATGTAAACAGAAAATATTGAGCAATACTTCCCCTATGACAGATCTCACGAGAATACTACATGAGTTTTGATATATAGATCAATTCCTGTTGGAAAAAAGTACAATATTAATGTGCAGTGATTAATTAACATTACCAAGTCAATTCCCTAATATTGCATAAAGTAAAGTTTGTTTTGGCTCCCTTAAAAATGAGTATGTTCTATTCTTGCAGGTCTCAGCAACCCAACTTGCTCTGCATATGGTTGCATGTTTAATTAGTGATCTTTCTGTAAGACTCTGCAATTAGCACCGTGATGATTAATAAAACAACTCCTTTAAAGCTCCATTTAGCTAGCAGAACTGTACAATCAGGTATAATTAATTCATCATTAATAAATCATCACTGATTAACTAATCTGTTTATTACCAACACATTACTGAACAGCTCCCACCTGAGCACAGCTAATTTTTCTATGCTGAACAGAGCTAGAAGCTAATAAAAAATTTAAAAAAATAAAAGCTTCTCTAAAAGTGCATTAAGTAGCAAGTGTGTCAGTATAGTTAGGGAGATCATGGGGCAATATACATTTAAAAGTTATTGAACTGCACAGGCAATTGTCACTCAGGAGTGAAGAAAATGGTGGCTAAGTCTGAAAGCCTAAACACCTAACGGTTCTTGAATTTAAACATACTCCAAAATCACCTGGATGGCTTGTTACAACACAGATCACTGGGTCTCCTCCCCAGAGCTTCTAATTCAGTTGGTCTAGGACAGGGCCTGTGAATGTGCATTTCTCTTTTCTTTTTTTTCTTTTTCTTTTTCTTTTTTTTGAGACAGAGTCTTGCTCTGTCACCCAAGCTAGAGTGCAGTGGCACGATCTCGGCCCACTGCAACCTCTGCCTCCTGGGTTCAAGTGATTCTCCTGCTTCAGCCCCCTGAGTAACTGGGATTACAGGTGAGTGCCACCATGCCCAGCTAACTTTTATATTTTTCGTAGAGATTGGGGGGGGGGGGGGGTCTCACCATGTTGGCCAGGCTGGTCTCGAACTCCTGATCTCAGGTGATCTGCCTGCCTCAGCCTCTCCAAGTGCTGGAATTACAGGCGTGAGCCACCACACCCAGCTGTGAATGCACATTTCTAACAAGCTCCCAGGTGGTGCTGATGCTGATCGTCGGAGAACCACCGTTCTACAATTTACTCATATACTAGGAATGACTCACCATTGCTACGATTTCTAAGTTCTTTTTATAGATTTTAATAGTTTCCAAAAAAAAAAAAAAAACAGTAAGAATAACTTTCAGTATTGTTTATCTGTCCTTGTGTTTACGTGTTATCTATTCAACTGGATTGTTAGTTTAAAAATTGCTGTTTTTTAAATTTCTCTCTGTGTGCCCCCAGAACCTAACAACTACTTTCTAGATGTAGAAACCCTAGACAAAACCCACACATGCCCTGAGCGTTCCTCTCTGAATCTTTGCTCACACCCTCATCTCTCTAAGCCCTTTTCTTCAATACTCCCCTGCTTTCGCCCTTGGTGTCTGTGCCATATGTGGGCCTTAATCACAGACCCACACAAGAGCTCATTATCTTTTCATAAAAGGATGAGCCTGGTCTCCACAGTTAGCGTGAGTCCCTTGAGAGCCCAGTAAGCTCCCTCTCTAATCACGTTTGCCGCCTGCCCCCCAGCTCTCTGCCCTGCCAGCTTCTAGCAGGGTGTCTTACATTGCTTTTTACCAACCATGTAAGATTGCTTTATAACACATCTGACCCCAGGCTGTGAAATCAGATCCCAGCTGGGTACCTAACTCGCAGGATACAGGGATGGACAGCAGGGGGGATTCCCCTCCTGAAAAGAACTTGGAAAAAGGAAAACAATTCACCCTCTGAGAGTTAAGCCACAAAACAAAGAAATGAAAGAAAAAAAGGGAAATAAACTTAAAACAGTGGTTCTCAGCAGAATAATGAATTTTCCCCCTCACCCCCACCTCCCTGGGACATTGGGCAATGTCTAGCAACATTAAAGGAACAGAATGGCTTGACTATAATCTGATCCATGTGGAAAGACAGCACTGGTTAGCATGGAAGCTCTGGAAAATCTTGCTCAGGCAGTCAAGCTTTGGCAGGGCCCAGGCAGTTCTTATCTGAGAGAAAGGCTAAGGCATGGAAAGGAGAATCCAGACTATGCTATGAGGCAGGTTACATATAGTGGACTCACACCTCATGCAAGTGCAGGCTAAAGTCAACATGTCTTAGAAAAAAACTGTGAAAAGGCTGGGCGCAGTGGCTCATGTCTGTAATCTCAACACTTTGGGAGGCCAAGGCAGGCGGATCACTTGAGGTCAGGAGTTTGAGACCAGCCTGGCCAACATGGTGAGACCCCATCTCTACTAAAAATACAAAAATTAGCCAGGTGTGGTGGCACACACCTGTAGTCCCAGCTACTCGGGAGGATGAGGCAGGAAAATCGCTTGAATCAGGGAGGCGGAGGCTGCAGCGAGCCAAGATCGGGCCACTGTAGTCCAGCCTGGTGACAGAGCGAGACTCCTTCTCAAAAAATAAATAAATAAATAAATAAATAAATAGCCAGGCCTGATGGCGCATGCCTGTTGTCCCAGTTACTTGGGAGGCTGAAGCAAGAGAATCATTTGAACCTGGAAGGTGGAGGCTGCAGTGAGGCGAGATCGTGCCACTGCATTCCAGCCTGGGTGACAGAGTCAGACTCTGTCTCAAAACAAAACAAAACAAAGCAAAACAAAACAAAACTGCAGAAAAAAATATATAAGGCAATTGGGGAACTGGAACATTAACTGGATAGTCAATAATATTAAGTAATTGCTTCCAATGTTTTGGATAGTAGTTTTCTATTACTGCACCAATATTACCACAAACTTAGTAGCTGAAAACAACACACATCTATTATTTCACAGTTTCTGTGGATCAGAAGTCCAGGCACGACTGAATTCTCTTCAAAGCTGCAATCAAGGTATTAGTGAGGGTTGGGGTCTCAGTCTCATAAGAATGCTCAACTGGGGAAAGACCTGCTTCCAAATTTACTCAGGTTGTTGGCAAAATTCAGGTCCTTGCTTTCACAGGACTGAGAGCTTCATTTTCCTGCTGGCTATTGTCTACAGGCTGCCTTCAGCTTTGAGAGACCACCCTGAGTTCCTTTTGGGTTCCTGTAAACCAAAAATAAAATTCTAAGCCCCTCAGCCATCTGAATGGACCCCTCTTCTTGGCAAGGGCATTCCAAACTTAACCTGAAAAACTAGCTCAGGCCATGATGGGAAGGGGACATGCCTCGTTATACCCTCCTCCCTTTTGGAATTACTGATAGAACAGACTCTTTAAGTCTGATAAGAAACATTTACAATCTTTTTCTCTGAAGCGTGCTCCTGGAGGCTTCAACTGCATGACAAAACCTTGGCAAGGAGAAGGAGAGCATTAGGACAAATACCTAATGCATGCAGAGCTTAAAACCTAGATTGTTGACAGGTGCAGCAAACCACCATGGCCCATGTGTACCTATGTAACAAACCTGCACATTCTGCACATGTATCCCGAAACTTAAAATTAAAAAAAGAAAAACAACAAAATCAAAAACAATAAAACCTTGGTCTCCACAACCCCTTATCATAACCCAGATATTCCTTTCTATTGATAATAACCCTTTCAACCAATTGCCAATCAGAACATCTTTGAATCCACCTATGACCTGGAAGCCCCTGCTCCCAGTTGTCTCACCTTTCCAGACTGAATCAATGGACATCTTACATGTATTGATTGATTGATGCCTTATGTCTTCTCTAAAATGTACAAAACCAACTGTAGCCGGACTACCTTGGCACATGTCATCAGGACATCCTGAGACTGTCACAGGCATGTCCTTAACTTTGGCAAAATAAGTTTCCTAAATTGATTGAGACCTGTCTCAGATAGTTTTTGGTTTATATTCCCCAACATGGTAACTTGCATCCTCATAGCCAGCAAGGGAGAAGGAGTCTCCAACATGACCATGCTACAATCTTATACAACATAACCACGCAATACATATATGTAATCATATACATTCCGTCATCTTTGTTGTACTTATTGGTTATAAGCAAGTCACTGTCAAGGGGAGGTGATCACATAAGGGCATGAACACCACACCACCTTAATGGTCTATCACAGAAGTGATACTAGTGTTAAGGTTACTTTTTTTTTTAAGAGTACTTATATTTAAAAGATAAATACTTAAATATTTGCTGATGAGAGTGTATGATTTCTTCAAAATAATCCAGTGGAGAAAAGAAGTGGGCTCTGAAGTGGGGTATAGATGACTGGCCATGCACTAAAACTGTTGAACCTGAGGGATAGGTTCATGGGGGCTCATCACACTATTCTCTACTTTTGAATATGTTTGAAATTTTCATAATAAAATTAAGAAGATAAGGACAGAGCAAGACTATGTCTCTAAAAAAGAAGATAAAAGGCTGGGCACGGTGGCTCACACCTGTAATCCCAGAACTTTGGGAGGCCGAGGGAGGTGGATCACTTGAGGTCAGGAGTTCAAGACCAGCCTGACTAACATGGAGAAACCCCGTTTCTACTAAAAAATACAAAATTAGCCAGGCATGGTGGTACACACTTGTAATCCCAGCTACTTGGGAGGCTGAGGCAGGAGAATTGCTTGAACCCAGGAGGCGGAGGTTGCAGTGAGCCAAGATCGTGCCATTGCACTCCAGCCTGGGCAACAAGAGTGAAACTCTGTCTCAAAAAAGTAAATAAAAAATAAAAATAAAAATAAAAGATAAAGACAGCATATGCATTCGTTTTCTTTTGCTGCAAAACAAATTACGTCAAATTTAGCTACTTAAAACTATGAACATTTATTATCTCAGTCTCTGTGGGTTAACAATCTGGAGCAGCATAGCTGGGTACCTCTGGTTCAGGGTCTCTCACAAGGCTACTGTCAAGGTGTCAGTGGGATGGCATCATCTGAGGATGACCAGAGCGGGGAAGGTCCACTTTGAAGCTCATTTATGTGGCTGTTGGTCAAAGGCCTCAGTTCATTGCTACATGGGCTTCTTCTTAAGGCTGCCCATGATAAGGCAGCTGGCTTCCCACAGGGTAAGGTATTCAAGAGAGGGAGGTAGACGGACAGAAACTGACCAAAACAGAAGGTGTAGCCTTTTATAACCTAACTGCTTTACCTCTGGATATTCCACTGGTCTCACAGAACAATCCTGGTGCAATATGGGAGGGGACTGCCTAAGGACCTGATAGCAGAAGATGGGGATCACTGGAAATCATTTTGGAAGCAGGCTACCATAATGTATAAGGCAAAAATTAAGTTTTCCAAGATTATCCTTGAAAATCCCACAAATAGGCTGGGTGTGGTGGCTTACACCTGTAATCCCAACACTCTGGGAGGCCAAAGCAGGCAGATCTTCTGAGGTCAGGAGTTCAACACCAGCCTGGCCAATATGGTGAAACTCTGTTTCTACTAAAAATATGGAAATCAGCCAGGTGTGGTGGTGGGCGCCTGTAGTCCCAGCAACTCGGGAGGCTGAGGCAAGAGAATCACTGGAAACCATGAGGCAGAGTAAGCCAATATCACTACACTGCACTCCAGCCTGGGCCACAGAGTGAGACTTTGTCTCAAAAAGGAAGGAAGGAAGGAGGGAAGGAAAGAAGGAAGGAAGGAAGGAAGGAAGGAAGGGAGGGAGGGAGGGAGGGAGGAGGGAGGGAGGGAAAGGAAGAAAGAAAGAAAGGAAAGAAAGAGAGAGAGAAAGAAAGGAAGAAAGAACGAACGAACGAAAGAAAGAAAGAAAGAAAGAAAGAAAGAGAAAGAAAGAAAAGAAAGAAAAAAGAAAGAAGAAAGAAAGAAAGAAAGAAAGAAAGAAAGAAAGAAAGAAAGAAAGAAAGAAAGAAAGAGAAAGAAAGGAAGGAAGGAAGGAAGGAAGGAAGGAAGGAAGGAAGGAAGGAAGGAAGGAAGGAAGGAAAGAGAGAGAGAGAGTGAGACAGAGAGAGAGAGAGAAAGAAAGAAAGAAAAAGAAAGAAAGAAAGTCCCATGAATAACCTGTAAAGCACAGTAGACAAATACACCAGTTCACAAGCATAGCACTACCAGTTTTTTTTCTACAGTGCTAGAACAAATCACCGTTTTGTTGAGTGTTCGACAGAGATGTTTGCTTGAACTAGGGACCATAGTTGTACCAAAAATGAATATATTTAGGCCAAGTGTGGCGGCTTACACCTATAATCTCAGCATTTTGGGAGGCCAAGGCAGGGAGGTCACTTGTGCCCAGGAGTTTGAGACCAGCCTGTGCAACATAGTGAGACTTCATCTCTACAAAAAAATCAAAAAATTAGCCAGGAGTGTTGGCACGTGCCTGTGGTCCCAGCTACTCAGGAGGCTGGGGTGGGAGGATGGCTTGAGCTCAAGAAGTCAAGGCTGCAATGAGCTATGATCTTCAGCCTGGGTGACAGAGAAAGACCCTATCTCAATCAATCAATCAATTAATCAACACTAAAACCACATTTGGCCTTGACCTGAGCACACATAGTCAAATTCGACTAAAGTAAGTGCAGTATGATGGGATTCTATTGTGTTGTTAAAGTGGGGAAGCTTATCATGTCTTGATGACATCTGCCATTTAAGTCCATTTTGCTCCTTGTTTTGGCTCCCTGGTCACCAAGGAGCTTTCGGATTACAATTTGGTTTCCCAAACAGATATGAAAATAGGGAGAAAATGCTCTGATCTAATCTATTCTGTGGTTACATTTCTCATTGTAAAATAACAAATTGGTGTTCTGGCTTTATGTCAGTCTCTATGTGCTAGGTTAATGTGAGTTTGCCCCTGAAAGATAGATTTACTCTTGGTGCATTTACATAATAGGCTTTTGAGACTGTACCCCTAATCCCCTGGGCTATGATAAGTTTACCCATGTAATGTCATCCTAGAGGGAACCATCTGAGTGGCCTGAAAATCTTTCCCAGGCATAGCAATTATATTTACTGTACACAGAATACATCCACGAGCTCTCACATTTCTCAGCTTTTTGGCTGTTAGGTGGAGATATGTGACCAGTTCTGGCCAAAGACTGTGAACAGAATTGACACCTATCACTTCTGAGCCAAAGCACAGGAAGGTCTCCATACACTCTTTCCTCCTGCTGCCACAACCACAGAGACCACATATTGAGATGGCAGAATGAAAAATCAGCCTGAGCCCCTGCATGATCACAAGGAACAGCACCCCTCCTGACCTGTACTAGACAACTGAGGTCAAATAAAATGTTTGTTATTTTAAGTCACTATGATTTTGTAGATATTTTATACTTTAGCATAATCTAGTCTAATTCAATACACCAGAGATGGGATGCCAACTTTACTGGGAGCACTTTTTTCAACCAATAGCAACATTAAACTTGAAAGCAGTGATACGGTTTGGCTGTGTCCCCATCCAGATCTGATCTTGAATTGTAGCTCCCATAATTCCCACAACTTGTGTGAGGGACCTGGTGGGAGATAACTAAATCATGGGGGCGGTTTCCCCCATACTGTTCTCATGATAGTGAATAAGTCTCACGAGATCTGCTGGTTTTATAAAGGGTTTCTCCTTTTTCTTGGCTCTCATTCTCTCTTGCATGCCACCATGTAAGACATGCTTTCACCTTCTGCCATAATTGTGAGGCCTCCCCAGCCATGCGGAACTGTAAGTCCATTAAACCTCTTTTTCTTTGTAAATTATCCAGTCTCAGGTATGCCTTTATCAGCAACATGAAAACACACTAATACAGTAAATTGGTACCAGGAGTGGGGCACTGCTGTAAAGATACCCAATAATGTGGAAGCAACTTTGGAACTAAGTAACAGGCAGAGGTTGGAACAGTTGGAGGGCTCAAAAGAAGACAGGAAAATGTGGGAAAGTTTGGAACTTCCTAGACACTTGTTGAATGGCTTTGACCAAAATGCTGATAATGATGCGGACAATGAAATCCAGGCTGAGGTGGTCTCAGGGATGAAGAACTTGTTGGGAACTGGAGTAAAGATGACTCTTGCTATGTTTTAGCAAAGAGACTAGCAACATTTTGCCCCTGCCCTAGAGATCTGTGGAACTTTTAACTTGAAGGAGATGATTTAGAGTATCTGGCTGAAAAACTTCTAAGCAGCAAAGCATTCAAGATGTGACTTGGGTGCTGTTAAAAGCATTCAGTTTTAAGGGAAACAAAGCATAAAAGTCCAAAAATATTGCAGTCTGAGGATGTAATAGAAAAAGAAAAACCCATTTTCTGAGGAGAAATTCAAGCCAGCTGCAGAAATTTGCATAACAAGTAGACAAATGTTTATCACCAACACCATGGGGAAAATGTCTCCAGGGCATGTCAGAGACCTTGTGGCAGCTCCTCCCACTATAGGCCCAAAGGCCTAGGAGAGAAAAAATGGTTTTGTGGGCCAGGTCCAGGACCCTCCTGCTGTGTGCAGCCTAGGGACTTGGTGCCCTGCATCCTAGCTGCTCTAGCCATGGCTAAAAGGGGCCAAGGTATAGCTCGGGCCATTACTTCAGCGTGTGCAAGTCCCAAGCCTTGGCAGCTTCCACATGGTGTTGAGCCTGCAGGAGCACAGAAGTCAAGAATCAAGGTTTAGGAACCTCTGCCTAGATTTCAGAGGATTTATGGAATTGCCTGGTTGTCCAGACAGAAGTGTGCTGCAGGGATGGAGCCCTCATGGAGAACCTCTAAGGCACTGCGGAAGGGAAATGTGGGGCGCAAGCCCCCACACAGAGTCCCCACTGGGGCACTGCCTAGTGGAGCTATAAGAGAAGGGCCACTGTCCTCCAGACCCCATAATGGTAGATCAACCAACAGCTTGCATCATGCACCTGGAAAATTCCACAGACACTCAACATCAGCCTGTGAAAGCAGCCATGAGGGGGGGCTATACCCTGCAAAGCCACAGGGGTAGAGCTGCCCAAGGCTGTGGGAGCCCATCTGTTTCATCAGCGTGGCCTGGATTAAGCCATGGAGTCAAAAGAGATCATTTTGGAGCTTTAAGATTTGACTGCCCCAGTGGATTTCAGACTTGCCTGGGACCTGTATGTAGCCACTTTGTTTTGGCCGATTTCTCCCATTTGTAACAGTTGTATTTACTCAATGCCTGTACCCCCATTGCATGTAGGAAGTAACTAACTTGCTTTTGATTTTACAGGCTCATAGGTGGAAGGGACTTGCCTTGTCTCAGATGAGGCTTGGACTCTGGACTTTTGAGTTAATGCCGAAATGAGTTAATACTTTGGGAGACTGTTGGGAAGGCATGATTGGCTTTGAAATGTGAGAACATGAGATTTGGGAGGAACCAAGAATGGAATGATATGGTTTGCCTGTGTCCCCACCCAAATCTCACCTTGAATTGTAGCTCCCATAATTCCCACATGTTGTAGGAGAAACCTGATGGTGGGAAATAATTGAATCATGGGGGCAGTTTCCCCCATACTGTTCTTGTGGTATTGAATAAGTCTCACTAGATCTGCTGGTTTTATAAGGGGTTTCCCCCTTTTGCTTGGCTCTCATTCTCTCTTGCCTGCCACCATGTAAGATGTGCCTTTCACCTTCACCATGATCATGAGGCCTCCCCAGCCATGTAAAACTGTGAGTCCACTAAACTCTTTTTCTTTATAAATTACGTAGTCTCAGGTATGACTTTATCAGCAGTGTGAAAAAGGACTAATACAAGCAGAAACAGCTCTCACAACCTCCCTCTGCATTCACCTCTGGCCATTCTCAGTAAGATCAGGTAGGCAAGAGGTGGGCAGAGGTGGAAGAGGCAGGAACAAACCTATCTGGAACTAGGGCTCTCAAACCTGCCCTGCTCATATCAGCAGATAACTCACTATACATTGTATACCCTAGAGGCTCTTTGCTGTTGCTACCCAGAGATGTCACTTTTTATATTTGTATAAAAACATAAAAAGCTGGCCAGGCACAGTGGCTCATGCCTGTAATGCCAATCATTTGGGAGGCCAAGGCAGGAGGATCACTTGAAGCCAAGAGTTCACGACCAGACTGGGCAACATAACAGGACCCTGCCTCTACAAACAATTCAAAAATTAGCTGGGCATGGAGGCACATGCCTGTAGTCCTAGCTACTCAGGAGGCTGGGGTGGGAGGATCACTTGAGCCCAGGAGTTCAAGGCTGCGATGAGCTATGATCACCCCACTGCTCTCCAGCCTGGGCAACAAGCAAGGGCAAAAGAGCAAGACCTTTTCCCTTAAAAACAAAGAAACAAACAAACATTACAAAGCTGCATAGTGACTAAAAAACCAAAATAAGAAGAGTCAGCAAAATGGCAAAATGGACTTAAATCATAGATGTCATCAAGACATGATAAGCTTCCCAACTTGATGAATTAAAATCCCATCATAATGTATTTATTTAGTAGAATTTGACTACACATGCACAGGTCAAGACCAAATGTGATTTTAGTGTTTATTTATTTATTTATTTTTTTTTTTGAGACGGAGTCTCGCTCTGTCGCCCAGGCTAGAGTGCAGTGGCCGGATCTCAGCTCACTGCAAGCTCCGCCTCCCGGGTTTACGCCATTCTCCTGCCTCAGCCTCCCGAGTAGCTGGGACTACAGGCGCCCGCCACCTCGCCCGGATAGCTTTTTGTATTTTTTAGTAGAGACGGGGTTTCACCGTGTTAGCCAGGATGGTCTCGATCTCCTGACCTCGTGATCCGCCCGTCTCGGCCTCCCAAAGTGCTGGGATTACAGGCTTGAGCCACCGCGCCCGGCCTAGTGTTTATTTATTTATTTTTAGACAGTCTTGCTCTGTCGCCTAGGCTGGAGTGCAGGGTGCGATCTCAGCTCACTGAAACTTCTGCCTCCTGGGTTCAAGTGATTCTCCTGCCTCAGCCTCCTGAGTAGCTGGGATTACAGGTACCTGCCACCACATCCGGCTAATTTTGTATTTTTAGTAGAGACAGGGTTTCACCATGTTGGCCAGGCTGGTATCGAACTCCTGACCTCAAGTGATCCACCCACCTCGGCCTCCCAAAATGCTAGGATTACAGGCATGAGCCACCACGCCTGGCCTTAGTGTTTAAATATGTTTATTTTTATATACATGTAGGCATATTTATATAAAGATAAATAGATGTTTTGTTTATTAACTGAATAGGTGTGCTTGTCCTGCCCTGGTCCCTGCTTCCCTGGTGGCTACTTCCCACACACGTGTGCTGCAGCCCCTGAGCCCATTTTCAGCAGGCTGAGGAAACACAGTAAACATAATCAGTGTTCTTACATAAACAGCACCTGTACAGAAAACAGCATAATCAGTATTCTGACTATTTGGACTCAACTATCCATTGGACAATTTCAAACAAAAATCACACAAGCGAATATGTGGTTTGAAAATATAGGATGAAAAGTCAAGTCAGGTGCTACAAATAACAACTTTCATGCGAAAAGGAATCCAGAGTTATCTCAGAGATTTCTTTCCCAAAAATATCTATTAAGAATATAGCACCACCGGGCACAGTGGCTCACGCCTGTAATCCCAGCACTTTGGGAAGCCAAGGCAGGTGGATCACTTGAGGCTAGGAGTTTGAGACCACCATCCTGGTCAACATGGCAAAATCCCATCTCTACTAAAAATACAAAAATTAGCCAGGCATGGTGGTGGGTGCCTGTAATCCCAGCTACTTTGGAGGCTGTGTCATGAGAATCATTTGAACCTGGAAGGTGGAGGTTGCAGTGAGCCAAGATGGCACCAGCCTGGGCGACAGAGCAAGACTCTGTCTCAAAAAAAAAAAAAAAAAGAATTTAGCACACATTTGAAAGATCAGATTCAGATCTGATCAAATTCAGGCCCTCTCAACTATGCATTTATATAAACTTATTCATATAGTTCAGTCTCAGGTTGGGAAAATCCAAAATTGGGGGAAAACCCTCTGGTGATTCTCATCCTTGGTATCATGACCCATGGGAGTGTTGTGATCAGTTGTGAGGTCTGGTGGGGCGGGGGGCACTGGTTACTCATTAAGTTAAGACATTAAAGCTGGTGAACAATTGACTTTATTGCAAATCAGGAGAAACACAAGATTACTGCTATAATAAATTCACTCTTACATGCTTTAGCAAAAATCAGTAAAACCAGAAAACATGGTAGCAATTAAAGTGAAAAAATTGGGGTCATTAAAGAATGTCTAATTGATTAGCTTGCAGTTTTTGAGATGGCTGAGAACCACCATCAGTGAGATCACCTTAAACAAACACTCTTAATGACGTTAAAAAGTCCCCATCCCTAAGTCGATTATAGGTGTTCAAGATCGTAGATTTAACTAAATTTAAAGTTATGTTAAAGCCCATTTTATTGAAGAGAAGAATTCCTTTTACAATATCATTCTCAAGTCATATATCAAGAAAAAGATTGAAATTACATTACTTTTTTTTTTAAATAGAGACAGGGTCTCGCTGTGTTGCCCAGGCTGGTCTTGAACTCCTAGGCTCAAACAATCCTCCTGCCTCATCCTGCCAAAGTGCTGGGATTACAGGCATGAGCCGCCACACCCAGCTGAGATTACATTACTTTTAGTGTTTAATTTCACTACGACAGGAAGTAGCCTAATACATACTGTTTTGTTTTTATTTTCTGGATTCGTCCTGATTTTTAGTCTTTGTACATGAGTACAACAATAAAGGAAATCACTTGTTAGATACATTAAAATTACTTCCAATCTTGCCCCCCACACATGAACTGTTTTCAGTTTGCTATTTTTAATGGCCCATGCTTATCTACATAGACATAGCATAACATTGCTAACATTTTATGGCCTACTGTCCTCTTTCTTTCTTAGTATTATATTATAAAATATTTTTTCTTTATTTCCACATAGTTATTGATTCATTTTAATGGCTGCAAAATCAGGTACTCATTTAAGTTCAAATGGTTTAGCTTCACTCCTCAGAAATGTATTCCTCCTTCTCTTGATTGGTAGTCATAATCAAATGAAGAGACATTATTCTTTGTAGCTGGTTACTTACATTTCAAATACACTCATGAGTGGAGCCAAAACTCCATTAGTTCATTAGTCTGGAAGCACTATTAAATCTCCATTAAAATGTCTTCATTTTTCAATTTTTATTTATATTTATTTATTTATTTATTTTTGTGGGGACGGAGTCTCACTCTGTCGTCCAGGCTGGAGCGCAGTGGTGCGATCTTGGCTCACTGCAACCTCTGCCTCCCGGGTTCAAGTGATTCTCCTTGCCTCAGCCTCCCGAGTAGCTGGGATTACAGGCATACAGCACCATACCCAGCTCATTTTTGTATTTTTAGTAGAGACGGGGTTTCACCATGTTGGCCAGGCTGGTATCGAACCCCTGACCTAAGGTGATCCGCCCACCTTGGCCTCCCAAAGTGCTAGGATTACAGGCGTGAGCCACTGTGCCTAGCCCATTTTTCAATTTTAAACATGGGGATTAAGTAAACTACTATGCACATTTGCTAAAGGCAGTCCCTTACATTTGTTTTTGTGCAGAAAATACTTGGTGGTTAGAGACAGCAGCAGTCAGTGCACCTCTAGGCTGTCAGCGTGCCCTCTAAAACAACAGCTGCACCTCCTCTAATGTCAACCCTTCCATCTGGACGAAGTGAAATTCCCAGCTCTCCTCCTCGTTGGGAACACTGAAATGCTAAAGAAAACAAACAAGTCAAATTAAGAGTATTTTCACCCTTTTAAATTAACAAAGCATAGTGAAAGACTTATTACAAATCTTAGAGTCCTCCCAGACCAGTTTCAAGAATAAACTCCTTCATCTGTTTATGGTACTGCCCACTCCCATCCCCATTTTCCTGCAGACTGAGAGAGCCACAAACTCAATTTGATCTACAAAACACACAGCTCCACATGCTCCCTTCCTGAGCCTTTTCCTGGGCCACCTCCTCTACTAATTCCTGTAATGGCCCAGACACACCCCACTCATCGCTTCTTCCCCAGCTCTCTCTAGGAGTAAGCAAAGATGTTTGAAACAATAGAGGCAGGCCTATAACTCTAAGGAGATGAAGAAGGGTGGTCTCAGTCCTCCTGAGAAGGCCCCCATCTTCTCAGCGCTGAATAGGACAGAGGGAGTTCATTCACTCATAACATATTCAAGCAACCACGTGTGCCAGGTAGACAAAACAGGCACAGCCTCAATCTTCTAGGAGCTCAGTACTTAGGAGAATAATTAGACTCTCCAAGGAAAATGAATAGCCACCCTGTTCTCTCCAAATCAGGGTCACAGACTCCTCCTTGGATGATCAGGGCAGTGCAGCCTCCATCAGCTGCCATCATTTTTCTTTGCCTCTAAGCAATACATTAATCACTAGGGGACTTGGTTCCAAAGTAATTTGTTTGATTCAATCCTGTGACGAGCAATAGCAGTAAGGAACCTTGGTGATCATCCAGTCTCAACCCATCACATTATAAATAACCTCTCTGGGCCAAAGTTATACAGCTAATTTTATTCAACAAACACTTATTGGGCAGTTACTGTGTCTGTGTCTGTATAGTCTCTGTATGTTGGGGGAGGCAGAGGTGAAGGATGTTTGGGGTGGAGGATCTTTAAGAGTGAAGGAATTTTAAAACCTTTCATTTTCACATGGGTGATACGTAACATTTTATTACATTTTCAAGGGGATAGTACATATGAGAAGGAACACTAGCTTTGAATTAGGCAAATAAAAAAGAAATTGGTAAAGAGCTGTCCTACCATGCATTTCTTTCTTCCCCAGCTGCTGGGACCAGTAGCTGCTGAGAACAGCATGTGCAGACCCTCAAAAGAAGTGAAAAGTTAGGAGATAATCCCAATGAAAACAGAGGCAATTTTGTGGTAAATTTCTAAGCAATTACAATCAATTATCCAGTTTAACTAAACCCTAGATCACCTAAATCATTATGTTGGCCAGGCCACCTCAGGGTGTAGAATTATGAATGGAGACAGAAAGGAAGACATAGAATTTATGGATAAACTCTGCCAAATTATGTATCAAATGGTCTTACAGTTTCTTTTCTTTCCTTTTGTCTTTTTCTTTTATTTAATTTTTATTTATTTTATTTATTTTTTGAGACAGAGTCATGCTCTGTTGTCCGGCCTGGAGTGCAGTGGCACAATCACGGCTTACTGCAGTGTGGACATCCCATTCTCAAGTCATCCTCCTACCTTAGCGCCCCACAAGTAGCTGGAACTACAGGTGCACGTCACTATGCCTGGCTAATTTTTGTATTTGTTGTAGAGATGAGGTTTCGCCATGTTGCCCAGCCTGGTCTCGAATTCCTGATCTCAAGAGATCCACCTGCCTCAGCTTCCCAAAGTGCTGGGATTATAGGTATAAGCCACTGTGACTGGTCGTTACAGTTTCTTAAGGCTGAATTAGACTGCAGGTTTTAATTCTTGTCTTGTCTACCAGCTAATTGTTAGCCCTTGGTAGGAGAATCAAGGCCTTTGCGTAATTTTTTTTTCTTTTTTTTTTTTCTTTTTTTTTTTTTTTTGAGACGGAGTGTTGCTCTGTCGCCCAGGCTGGAGTGCAGTGGCACAATCTTGGCTCACTGCAACCTCCGCCTCCCAGGCGGAAGTGACTCTCCTGCCTCAGCCTCCTGAGTAGCTGGGATTACAGGCATGAGCCGTCACGCCCAGCTGATTTTCGTATTTTTAGTGGAGACAGGGTTTTACCATGTTAGCCAGGCTGTTCTTGAACTCCTGACCTCAAGTGATTCACCCATTTCAGCCTCCCAAAGGGCTGGAATTACAGGCATGAGCCACCGTGCCCAGACTTGCATAAGTCTTTCTACATCTTTAATTTTTTGTAGAGATGGGGTCTCCCTATGTTGCTCAGGCTGCTCTGAAACTCCTGGCCTCATGCAGTCCTCCCACCTCAGTCTCCCAAAGTGATGGGATTAGAGGCATGAGCCACTGCACCTGGCCAAAAGGCTAAATTTTCCACCAAGCTAACATTCCTGAGCTTTTGGTGCCAAAAGAACTTCTTTTTTAGTGAGGTATTTTTTCATGTTTGTACTCTAGATTTAGATCAGAGATTAGATTTTAAAATGAAATAACAAAATATATAGCAATAACTGACAGAAAAATATTTTGCAGAGAAAAAGATGGGGAGGAAAAGCCTCTCATTTAGGAAAACCTACTAAGTGTTATGGGGCCGGGCGCGGTGGCTCACGCCTGTAATCCCAGCACTTTGGGAGTCCGAGGCGGGTGGATCACCTGAGGCTAGGAGTTCGAGACCAGCCTGGCCAACATGGCAAAACCCTCTTTCTACTTAAATACAAAAAATTAGCCTGGCATGGTGGCAGGTGCCTGTAATCCCAGCTACTTGGGAGGCTGAGGTAGGAGAATCTCTTGAACTCTGGAGGCGGAGGGTGCAGAGAGCTGAGATCATGCCATTGCACTCCAGCCTAGGCAACAGAGAGAGAGTCCATCTCAAAAAAAAATAAAAAGGTGTTATGGGATGTTCAAGTAAGGCAACCAACCATCTTGGTTCGCACAAGACTGTTCTGGTTTTAGCACTGAAAGTTCTGTATCCTGAGAAACCCCTCAGTCCCAAGCAAACCCAGATGGTTGGTCATCAAAATCCAAGTCCAAGGGCCTTTACACTCTAGAAAAGCATTATTACAGGGAAAAAAAAAAAAAACTTGCACTCTGTGCCAATTAAAATCTTTGTGAAGCAGCTGTGCATGTGCAAATCTGCTCAGAACTTTTCTTCCATGGGGAAGCTGGACTGTTTGGATATTGTTGGGCATTTTCCTGAGTCTTTAAAAGTGCTTGTTTGCTGAGTTTTGAATTTCACGTGTTTTGTTCCTCACAGAGTGACTGAACCATCCAGGCCCTGCCATCTTACCAGAATGGAGCCTTGAAGGCTCTGCCCAGCTTCCTGTGGCCCCTTCACCATCCCACCCACATCCTCCCACATCAAGCTTTCTTGTCCTTTGCAGTGCAGCCCACTGTTCCCAAAAAGGGTGAGAGTAGGAGTCATGACATTTCTGCCCATCTTTGACTCATCCCTCTGCTCCCAGGTGGCGGACAATCTAGAAGTGTTGGCTCAAGGAGCTAGTTTTGTTGTTAATATTAAAATAGATAGTTGGCTAGGCGCAGTGGCTCATGCCTGTAATCCCAGCACTTTGGAAGGCCAAGGAAGGACCATTTGAGCTCAGGAGTTCAGGACAATCCTGGCCAACATGTTGAAACCCTATCTCTACTAAAAATACAAAAAATAGCCAGGTGTGGTGGTGGACGCCTGTAGTCCCAGCTACTTGGGAGGCTGAGGCAGGAGAATCACTTGAACCTGGGAGGCCGAGGTTGCAGTGAACTGAGATCGTGCCACTCCATTCCAGCCTGGGTGATGCAGTGAGACCCTATCTCAAAAAAACAGAATACAATATAACAGCTAGTAGTTATTGGGCACTTACTACGTGCCAGGCACCGTGTTAAGCCCTTAACAGGCACTGTGTTGTTATACCCCTATCAGGTATTACATACAATTTATAGAGGAGGGAACTGAGAACTTTAAAAGTCAAGTCACTTGCCCAAGGTCAAGAGCTAGGAAGCTCGGAGTGTAAACCCAGGCTGCCTGACACTCAGGTTTAACCCTGCTATCTGCCTGCTCTACTTCATGTTTTTCATGTGAGACTTCAGTGAAGGGATGGCAGGAATGGGGAAAGACAGAGGAATAAGGCAACTCAAAACCCAAGCCACCTGAAAGGTCACATGAAGTGCATTTAATAATTATGTGTGATCCTCCTCTTCCATTGTTTAACCCTCACCTGGGCTCAAGTAAAAAGTACCTGTCACTGGGTCTTCAGCCACACCAACCCATGGTGCAAAATATCTGGAGTAAAAGTCAAACGACTGGCTCTGCCCACCAGGCTCTCCTTTAAGGGTAAGAATAAGCCCTTTCACCTTCCCTGTGTTTTCAACTTGCAGCAGATTCTCCGTGTTCACTTTCAGGTTCTCCAGAAATGACCTGGTTCATAAATCAGACGGATTAGGACAAACCCATTTCACAGCCCACTCACCACACAGATTCTGTAAACAGGCCAGGGTGCAGCTAGCTCAAACAGCTCAGCAGGAAGACGGGGAAGAACAAGTAGGAATGTCTTCCTACTGGGGAAAGAAATGCTCTGGCTGCAAGGCAGAGCTATAAATCTGGGCACTCAGCCCTCCCCAAAGTGCTGATACGACCAAAAATCTTACCTGTTGTAAGTGTCACTGAGGCGGAGGAGGAGCTTTCGGGTATCTGGAGAATAACAGATGTCCTGGACCAGTGTGTTGCCTATGGCAGTCTGTGGAGACAGACCAAAAACTCCTCAGGGGCATGCCCTGGGCCAAGTCCTTGATCCCCTGAAATAGGAAATGACCTCTCATTGAACATTCTCTGTGAGCCAAGCACACCCATCGTCTCCAGTCCCCAAGAGTGTCAGTGCAGTTTCAGAGCTTAAGGTGTTCCCCAAGGATGGCCAGTCTCCTGGCTACCAAACAGGCCTCTGTGAGCCTGAAAACAGGCCTTGCGGCCGGGTGCAGTGGCTCACACCTATAATCCCAGCACTTTGGGAGGCTGAGGTCCAGCACTTTCCTGAGGTCAGGAGCTCGAGACCAGGCTGGCCAGCATGGCAAAACCCCATCTCTACTAAAATACAAAAATTAGTCGGGCATGGTGGTGCACTCCTGTAATCCCAGCTACTCGGGAGGCTGAGGCAAGAGAATCACTCGAACCTGGTGAACCAAGAATCACTTGTGAGCCAAGAATCACTTGGCTGAGATCGCACCACTGCACTCCAGCCTGAGAGACAGAGTGAGACTCCATCTCAAAAAAAAAAAAAGGCATTGCTCACAAGTGCCTACTATGTGCCTCAATGCACAACTCCTTCAAGTAGGTATTCTCCCCACAGAGAAGGGGAAAGAGACTTAGAAAAGCCAAAGATCACACACACACACACACACACACACACACACACACACACACACACACACACACATCTTGGCCCAGGTCTGAGAAGGTCAGAGAAAAAGCTCTACATCCCTACTGTCCACCATCTTTAGAGATGGCCTCATGTCCACCTCTTAGACCTATAAGGATTAAATAAAATAATGTATGTGGAGTATCTGCAGCAGCAATTAGAACATTCCACGTGGCAAAGACTCAGGGCTAGCAGTTTGATTGGAAGTAGGGACTAGAGGGCTCGTCTTACGCTGCTCTGTTTGGCAAGCATACCACTTTCACTAGAGTGTATGTGACAGATCAATAACATAACCTGTTCTCAAGATACCCTGGTTCACTCCACCTGACTGCACATAATCTTGCTGAAATCCAGGAACATCATTTGTTTGTATGTTTGTTTGAGGGTGGCTTGGGGCATTGAGGGGGATTATGAGGAGACAACCCCTTCCCACACCACCAAGCCATCCTTTGGCACCAGCCCCAGCTGCCAAGCCCAGCAGATGGTAATTACATGGTAGTTGTATGGTAGTCACTGGGTGGCTTTAGATTCTGTAATCCTTGTTAGAGGCCAAGACACTCCAGTTCCCACATCCAGAATTCCTTCTGCCTTGGGTGGTACTTGGGCTTTCTGCCTCTGTGACTATGGGCTGACCAACATCACTTCCTCAAGAAATGGGAACTCCTACAGCCAGATCCCACCTGTTCTCCAGAGCCTTAGTCTCTCGAACCCTGCCCTTATCTGCATGGGTTCGTACGTTGATTTGAAAGTTTAAGGGTGGGCATGGTGGCTCACGCCTATAATCCCAGCACTGTGGGAGGCCGAGGCAGGCGGATCACCTGAGCTCAGGAGTTCAAGACCAGCCTGACCAACACAGAGACACCCCATCTCTACTAAAAATACAAAATTAGCCAGGCATGGTGGTGCATGCCTGTAATCCCAGCTACTCAGGGGGCTGAGGCACAAGAATTGCTAGAACCCAGGAGGTGGAGGTTGTGGTGAGCCGAGATCACACCATTGCACTCCAACCTGGGCAACAAGAGCGAACTCCGTCTCAAAAAAAAAAAAAAAAAAAAAAAGTTTAATTCTCCGCTGGGAATCTTACTGCCAGTTTCTAGGGAAGAACACAAAATGGCAATACTTACAACCCTTTGTTATCCCATTTAATAAATGCTGACTCTGATGATAAGTTAAGTTCTTTCTACCATGAACAAGGTCTACCATTATAAGGTTTTTTCCACTTTCTTACCAGTATGTTTAAAGCAGTTTGTTTTTAAATTTGTCTTTAATCCCCTCCAAAACCCAAGCCATGGGTGGGGCTGAGTATAAAATCAGGATCCATCATGCTTATTTGTTTATATTCTTTCAAAACATAGATAAAGCCAAATACTACAGATTACAAATGCTGTAGTTAAAAATTCACTGAGAAATAGTAGTACTCACAATAGGCTAAGCTACAGAATCATTTTTCTCATGACAGCCCTTGCCCTGGTCCTGACCTGGGTCCTCTCTTCTCTACACACCAAGACCCTGGTCATCCAGGGCTGCTCTAGCCCTGCAGAACCTTCATGGGACAACTGCAGTGCCTACCTCATTGAGAAACATTGAGAATTAAATGGACAATGCAAGTGAAATGCTCAGTATGTGGCACTGCACAGAGAGAGACTCTCAAAATGTTTCATCATTATTAATATCATTAAGCCCCAGGCCCACACAGACCCCATGAGGAGCCCACGTTCCGTATCTTGTCTTATCTGTAAGGTACTCATGCTTTCTTGGTTTCCTCTATCAAAGCACAGCTCTCCCCCACCTCAGTCCCATACTTTACTACAGAAACTGGGGCCACTGACAGCTGCCAGGAAGGTTCCATTTTTTCCCTCCACCTTGTGTGTATGGATTTTATCGAATGACCTCTTCCTGCCAGGAATTCCCAACTTTCATACCTGAACTAGCATGGCCATGCTCGGGACCCATTCCTCTCCTTCTAGCTAGAAAAGTACAGAAATTCAACATCCCTTAATTTCCCTAAAGGCTGGTCTTCTCCCAGAAACTTACATTTCCTTAAGACATCCTATTCTCCCTCTTCTTCACCACCTCTATTGGTTCTTTTGTGCCTTTCAGCCTGTCACCTAACAGTGTCTCTTCCCTCCATCCTACCATGGGGCCAGCACTGACAATCAGGAGCCAAGGAAAACTGGTCAACCTTCTCACCAAATAGACTGAACATTAAAATTCAAACCTGAAACACTGTAACATTTATATTGGTAGAATGCCTATCTTTAGGGATCAAATGGTACCAAATCTTTGTGTGCAAACAATAACAAATAACTAGGCTCAGGTTTGATTCTTTTTACCAACCTTTATCAAGTCCTCTACTTCATGGAAGTCCTAGATGGGGGGGAAAAAAACAAAATTATTATAAAACAGGAGAGCTGTCAGTTGTACACGGCTTAGGGCAATAATTACAAAGAGCTGACCTGGGGGTAGACTGGATAAAGAGGCAAGTCCAGGACGATGCCATCGTCTGCTTGTCTGGCCCTTAGTTCTCCACTCAGAGTAACAAACGTGAGTGTGCTATTCATGTTTTCTGGCCAAAATAGGAATCAAGAAATAGGAAATAAACTTTGTCATATATTTGTATGTCCATTTCAAACACCTTTGCATTGTCTTAGATTTTCTGGCAATGCCATCCTTTTCTATGACGGAGCGAGGTTTGGGTTGCTGGGGTCTAGAATGGAGAAAACTCTCACTAGATTCTAGCTTGAGAACCAAGAACAAAACTGATTGGATGTTGCGTCATACTTCAAGTCTTCAGATCCCAGCTGTTTATTGCTTACTGTGCCCTTACTAACTTAGCCTCCTTTTCTTTTTCTTGAGACAGGGTCTCACTGTGTTGCCCAGGTTGGAGTGCAGTGGCGCGATCTCAGCTCACTGTACCCTCTGCCTCCCACGTTCAAGTGATTCTCCCACCTCAGCCTCCCAAGAAGCTGGAATTACAGATGTGCACCATCACACCCAGCTAATTTCTGTATTTTTAGTAGAGACGAGGTTTTATCATGTTGGTCAGGCTGGTCTCAAACTCCTGACCGCAAGTGATCCACCTGCCTCAGCCTCCCAAAGTGCTGGGATTACAGGCGTGAGCCACCACACCTGGCCAGCCTCCTTAAATCTTGGTTTCCTCCTCTATAAAATGAGATTAATACATTAAACCTACCTTTTATAATGTTTTCTCTTTCTTTGAGGAACTGTCTCACTCTGTTGCCCAGGCTGGGGACTGGCTCACTGCAGCCTTAACCCCCTGAGCTCAAGCAATCCTCACACCTCAGCCTCCTGAGTAGCTGGGACTACAGGCATGAGCCATAATGCCTTGATAATTTTTAAATATTTTGCAAAGGCAGGGTCTCACTATGTTGCCCAAGCTGGTCTCTAAGTTCTAGACTGAAGCGATCCTCCCACCTTGGCTCCCAAAGTGTTGGGATTACAGGCGTGAACCACTGCACCTAGCCTAAAATGTTTCTAATACAGATTTTAAAATATCCTGCAGCAACAACCATAGAGTCATAACCTCTTCTAGTCTAAGATATGCCAAGGGAATAACAAAACATTTAAGTTGTAAATATCAGTTTTATATGAAATAAATGTGGTTTATCCTAAATAAACCAAACTTTGTACACAGCAATGTGATTTAAAGAATGCACCACAAATGCTGGCATCCCATGTTACTGATACACCTTGGGCTACTTATCACTGTGTATAACATTTTTAGTGAAAACAAAGAATGGTGACCTAATTCTTTTCTCTCCCTTAATATTTTTGTAAAATTGAAATCACATGTCAAAGGTGAAGAACTTTGACTTATTAACTTTCACTGAGCATAAAATTGACATTTGGAAACACAAAGCTTAATTTTTCTCATTACAATCGATGTAAGACATTACTATTTACAAAGCATTTTTTCATATCTTATCTAACCTTAAGACTGCCCCTATGGGGGGTTCCAGGGTGTTATTATTCCAAACCTCAGCATCAAACCAACCCATGTGGAGTCCAGTTTTCAAAAGACACTCAATCTTGCTTTGGGAGGTCGAGGCAGGTGGTTCACCTGAAGTCAGGAGTTTGAGACCAGCCTGGCCAACATAGTAAAACCCCATCTCTACTAAAAATACAAAAATTAGCCAGGCGTGGTGGCAGGCGCCTGTAATCCCAGCTACTTGGGAGGCTGAGGCAGGAGAATCACTTAAACACAGGAGGCAAAGGTTGCAGTGAGCCGAGATCTTGCCATTGCACTCCAGCCTTGGTGACAAGAGCAAAACTCCATCTCAAAAAAGACAAAAACAAAAAAACAAAAGACACTCAATTTAATTTCAGTAAATCCTATTTTTCAAGACTCAATTCCTAAACATTTCAGAATGTCTGCTTGCCTTTGCACGTGTCCCCTATCCACAGATACCAAAATCATCTTTTTGAAATGTATATTGAATTATATTATATGGCCTCTCAACTTTATCCCCGCCAATCATATAGACAGGTCCCAGGGGCTTTGTAATTGCTAGCCTCTGCCTGGGATGCTCCTCCTCTCACTCTAGCTCGTCCCACAGATGCTTCATCTTATCCTTTAGCCCAAAGTTCTCCTTCTCTAGTGGGTGCTGATCCAGATTCTATGTCCGACCCATGGCCTCAGGACTGGGACTCCATGAGGCAAGGAAGTACCATAGGGTACAAAATGTAAGGAGGCACCTGCTCTCAGCTGCAACCTGGGGCCTTGCTGGCTCTGCCTATACCCGGCCCTGACCCTGCTTGCCCAGAGTACTGGTGGCCTACAGCTCTCAACTGAGTCACTCTCTTGGAGTTACCCTTGGCTGAGTAGAGCTACCTTGTCCAAAGTCATACATCTTTTCCAGGTTTTGGGGACTGGTCCATGGAGGGTAAAAAGGCCTGAATCTCTGCCTCTACTTGGAACTATACTACTTGAAAAAATGTCCAGCTTTTAGAGCTCCCCATGGATTTCTTTGTTGCTACTACTCTGCAGTTCAATTTCTCCCTCTCTTCAATCCTGCTTTCTTTTTTTCCTTTCCTTGAGGCAGAGTCTCGCTCTGTCACCCAGGCTGGAGTGCAATGGCACAATCTCAGCTCACTGCAACCGCCACCTTCCAGATTCAAGTGATTCTCCTGCCTCAGCCTCCTGAGTAGCTGGGACTACAGGCATGCACCACCAGGCTTGGCTAATTTTTGTATTTTTAGTAGAGACGGGGTTTTGCCCAACCCCCACAGTGACCTTCTGTCGTATCATCCTGTTTCTTTCCTTGTTTCCATTTCCGTTTGCTGTCTATGCTTGTTTCTGGCTGCTTCCATCTCCTGTTTTAGGGCATTTCCCAGGAATCTCTCCTCTGTCCCATCCCCACAAGGCCCTGATCTTTGTCCATTAAACTAAATGCAGCTAAGACAGAAACTGGCAGGATTAAGGTGCTGCAACTCCTCTTAAGGTGAATGTACATATACAGTGGGAGCCCAGGAATCTTTAAAATTCAGAGCAAAGAAGCTCTTATTGGCTGGGCGTGGTGGCTCATGCCTGTAATCCCAGCACTTTGGGAGGCCAAGGTGGGTGGATCAATTGAGCTCAGGAATTTGAGACCAGCCTGGGCAACACAGCAAAACCCTGTCTCTACCAAAAATACAAAAATTAGCCAGGTGTGGTAGTGTGCACCTGTGGTCCCAGCTACTTTGGAGGTTGAAGTGGGAGGATGGCTTGAGCTCAGGAGTCAGAGGTTGCAGTGAACTGATATCCCAACTCTGCACTCCAGCCTGGGCAACCGAGCCAGGCTACATCTCAAAAAAAAAAAAAAAAAAAAAAGTTTATTGAAGAATCTCTTACTGTGAAATGAATTTCAATGTGGAAGAGGAAATAATTGGAGCAAAATGTTCCTGTTGGTCCCCAATCTCATATCGTATGAGATGACAATTCTGTCCATGCAAGCTTCACAAAGACCAGAGATCTCCGGTTTAAAAAATAGCATTCTGACTGCAGCTTTCCAGTGATGCTGGGCACATACTCAGAAAGGCAAAAGTGCTACTGAAGGTCACTGGTTTTGTTTCTGCATTATGAATAGCATGAAGTAAACTCTACAAAGTCTTTATACCAGTCACTTTGGACCATCAGAATAAGTGTGGGAGAACTTAAAAAAAAATGCCATTTGCTAAATGTTAGATTCATTAAAGAAAATCACATTACTTATTTTGTGAAACAGCACAGCTGCAGAAGCCAGGGTGGCGTGGCCACAGAGTGGGACCTCACTTGCCGGTGTAAACCATCTTAGTCCAAAGCAGGAACCTGAGGGTAGGAAAAGCCAAAGAGAGATGAGATCATTCCCATGCAAGCAGGTCACAGATTTCTCATTTTCTTCTTTCCTAAATATTTCTCTAGAATGATGAACAACCAAAACATGTTGTAAAAGGAGGAATGATGGCTAGGCAAGCATCCTAGGGCTCCCCAGTGCTAGATCTGGAATGGAAACATTCAGGTTCACCAACACCCTTTCCCCCAGATGAACTGAAAACGAAATCAGAATCTCCCGCTCTATCTACTGTCTGCATGCAAATAATAAGGGGGCATTTTCCTTAAAGATCATTCCCCCACCTAAAAATAATTTCTGGTGTCATTCAAGAATGATTGTAAAGTGGTGGCTCATGCCTTTAATCCCAGCACTTGGGGAGGCTGAGGCACAATTGCTTGAATCCAGGAAGTGGAGGTTGCAGTGAGCCAAATTCATGCCACTGCCCTCCAGCCTGGGCGACAGAGCAGTTCTTTAAAAAAAAAAAAAAAAAAAAAAGCATATTTACTTTGTGCAAAGTTGTCTGTCGGGTGCAGTTTTCGGATAAAAGCAGTTTCAGAGAGGTTCATCTCCCTTGCAATTTTCTGATGCATGTCTTCATCCAATTCCTTAATTAGAAACATAAGATCATTGAAGTTTCAGAAACACAGATCAGACTTCCTTTGGACAACAACTACCATTAATTTAAAAAGCAGTTTATTAAGAATAAAAGTTATATGCTTAAAAGGAAACAATTACCAAGGAATTCAAGACACTTTTACAAAGATTGGTTCTCAGAAACCCAGGTTTGCAGTACCCTGTTAAGAAGAGTTATAAATGTACAAGCTGGAATAGATTGTGAAAAACTGGCTGGCCTGGCCTGTCTTTTGTCACATTAAGATCTAGTCTAGCTGACAGAGTGTGCTCTCTTCTAAAAACAATGGCCATGCAAGGAAGTACCCCAATCTCCCTTGCTTTGTTGGTGAAAAAGAGGTTCAGCACTCACTCTGGGCAGGCTGGACTGCTCCTCCCCTGTCTTTGCATAGTTTACTCCCTTTCGTGGGAAGGGCTTCAGGCCAGGGGTCACCTCCTCCAGTAAGCCTTCCCAGACCACTGTGTCTAAAGGTGTTGTCTCCTCACCAGTGCTTAGATGTCCTGAAATTGCCTAGTATGCCCTTTACTGTCTGGCCTCCCCACCTCTGATTCTAAGTTCTGTTGGAGTACGGACTGTGCTGTCTTGCTTTGTCTGGACCTGGAACAATGCCTGGTATTCATCCCAGCACAGTAGGAGGTCAACAAACACTTGTTGAAAAAATAAGTACATTATTTCACTTAATCTCATTTTTAAAACCCTCAACGTAAATATTTTTGTACCCTTACAAATGAAGAAATTAAACAGAGAGATCATATAATATCCTAAGGCCACAATATACCTAATAAACACTACAGTGATTAAGAATGAGAGCTTCGTTAGGCATGGTGGCTCACGCCTGTAATCCCAGCACTTTGGGAGGCTGAGGGGGGAGGATAGCTTGAGTACAGGAGTTCAAGACCAGCCTGGGTAACATAGTAAGACCCTGTCTCTGTAAAAAAGATTTAAAAAAAACAAACAGAGTGAGGGCTTTAGCTGGGCACGGTGGCTTATGCCTGTAATCCCAGCACTTTGGGAGGCCAAGGCAGGAAGATTGCTTGAGACTAGGAGTTCAAGACCACTCCCCAGTCTCTATAAAAAATAAAAATAAAAAATTTAGCCGCCATGGTGGTGCTTGCCTATGGTCTAGGCTACGTGGGAGGCTAAGGTGGGAGGATCACTTGAGCCCAGAAGTCAAGGCTGCAGTGAGCCATGATTGTGCCACTGCACTCCAGCCTGGGTGACAGAGCAAGATCCTGTCTCAAAAACAAAAAAGAAAAGAAAAAGAAAAAGAATGAGGGCTTTGCAAATGTGGACAATAGCAAAACTGGCCAGGCACATGCCTATAATCCCAGCACTTTGGGAAGCTCATGCCTATAATGCCAGCACTTTGGGAGGCCAAGGAGAGTGGATCACTTGAGCCCAGGAGTTGAAGACCAGCCTGCGCAACATCATGAGAACCTGACTCTAAAAAAAGTTTTTTTACATAGTAACAACTAGTGAATCTAGGGGAAGGGAATATGCATGTTCACTGTACCATTCTTGAAACTTTTCTGTAGGTTTTTAATTTTTCAAAATAAAATGTTTAAAAAAATTATGTGGGTTTGAAAACAGAATTGAATTTCTATCCTGGGTGAGCCCCTAGTAGCAGTGTAAAAGTGGGCAAGTCATTTAATCTTATGGCCTCAGTTTCCACACCTTTAAGATGGGAATAATAGCACTTGAGTCAAGGTTTATTGTGAAGATATATACATGCATACAAACCCACACACACACACATTCTTCAACTCAAGAAAAAAGTGGACCCGGCTGGCCTGTAATCCCAGCTCCTTAGGAGGCCAAGGCAGGTGGATCACGAGGTCATGAGTTCGAGACTAGCCTGGCCAATATGGAGAAACCCCATCTCTACTAAAAATACAAAAAAATTTCCGAGAGTGGTAGCACGTGCCTGTAATCCCAGCTACTCGGGAGACTGAGGCAGGAGAGTTGCTTGAATCCGGAGGCGGAGGTTGCAGTGAGCTGAGATCGCACCACTGCACTCCAGCCTGGGTGACAGAGCGAGATTCCGCAGAGTCTCACTCTGTTGCCCCAGCTAGAGTACAGTGGCACTGTCTCAGCTCACTGCAACCTATGCTTCCTGGGTTCAAGTGATTCTCCCACCTTAGCCTCCTGAGTAGCTGGGACTACAGGTGCAGACCACCATGCCCGGCTAATTTTTTGTATTTTAGTAGAGATGGGGTTTCGCCATGTTGCCCAGGCTGGTCTTGAACTCCTGAGCTCAGGCAATGCGCCCATATAGGCCTCCTAAAGTGCTAGGATTACAGGCGTGAGCCTCTACACCCCAGCTCACCCAGAGAGAGACTGAAAGAAACAGAGAGAGAGAGAGAGAAATAACTCATCCCAGCGCCCAACACATAGTAGGTACTTGATACATGTTAGCTTTTTATTTGAGTGGCTCAAAGTCATGTTTTAACCAGCCATACTACACGGCCTGCCCACACAAAGACAAACTATTATTAACCCTTTAATATGCTACAGACAGGGAAAACCAATGCCTAGCAGAGAAAATGGACCCCTGAAAGGTTTCTAAGACAGAACAGCAATCAACCAATTAATGAGTGCTGTGTGAGCCAGAAGCACGGCACCACAACTAAGTGGATTTGTTAGAAATGCAGAGCCAAGGCCCCCTGTCTTGGGCCTCTGACCTTCTGAATCAGAATCTCCATTTTTACAAGCTCCCCAGGTGATCGTGTACACATTAAAGTTTGAGAAACCCTCGTGAATAAGCCATGGATCTAGCATCTAGGTGGGGAGTCAAGACAGCCACAGACAGCAACTGTGAACAATACTACAGAATATGTAATTGAGACACGTAGATTTTGACAATAAATACTCTAAAACTTTAAAGATAAGGTCTTGTGGTGAACCTAGAAAAGAGGGGAGATTTCGGTGATTTGGACAGAAAAGTGTGTGCAAAAAGCTTTGTATTAGGATAGCTTCTTAGGCAAGTTTCTTGATCTCACTTCTGTTCTCTCTTTTTTTTTTTGAGATGGAATCTCGTTCTGTCACCCAGGCTGGAGCGCAGTGGTGCGATCCAGCTCACTGCAAGCTCCGCCTCCCGGGTTCAAGTGATTCTCTTGCCTCAGCATCCTGAGTAGCTGGGATTACAAGTGCGTGCCACCACTCCCAGCTGATTTTTGTATTTATATTAGAGATGGGGTTTCACCATGTTGGCCAGGCTGGTCTCAAACTCCTGACCTCAGGTGATCCACCCACCTCGGCCTCCCAAAGTGCTGAGATTACAGGCATGAGCCACCACACCCGCCTGTTCTCTTGTTAAATCAGAGATTAAACTTTAACATGGCTGGGCGCAGTGGCTCAAGCCTGTAATCCCAGCACTTTGGGAGGCCGAGACGGGTGGATCACGAGGTCAGGAGATCGAGACCATCCTGGCTAACACGGTGAAACCCCGTCTCTACTAAAAAAATACAAAAAAACTAGCCGGGCGATGTGGCGGGCGCCTGTATTCCCAGTTACTCAGGAGGGAGGCTGAGGCAGGAGAACGGCGTAAACCCAGGAGGCGGAACTTGCAGTGAGCTGAGATCCGGCCACTGCACTCCAGCCTGGGCGACAGAGCAAGACTCCGTCTCAAAAAAAAAAAAAAAAAAAAAAAAACTTTAACATAACGGACACTCTAGAATTCTAGAAATAGGATGATGAAAATGTGGTGGGATGAGTACCTATCCCACCTGTGGGCACCTATGGGCCTGGATAAGTGAGAAATCCCACCTAAGTAGAGGAGTAGAGGGGGCCGCTGGAAAGTCCCAGTCAACAAGACAACAATGTTAACAACTGAACTCAAGCACTTCCCATGGCCTGTTGAATGTTTTCTGTGGAAACTGGTCCAGATGCCCATGCACACGACACCTGATAGAAACTGGGAGGTATTTTAGCCCCTTAGTGCAGAGTTTGCAATCACAAGTCTCAGTGGTAATCGAAAGGTGATCAAGAAAAGCCTTTGCTGGCCTTCCTGGACTTGCCTCCTTGCCTGCAGAAACCTAAAGTGCCTGCCAATCCTTCCTCTATCTGATCTGGCCAAATTTCCTATCTTTGTCCTTACTTTCTTTGTCTATAGCTCCCTGTGACCTTTAGGATAAGTCTTTAAAAGTATTAAAACATCTACATTGTAGCCAAGCTCACCATCTATTGGTAATAGATTTCTTTGCAAATGGGCCCTTTCACACATTAGCTAGGACACAAACTCCACTGCCCACCAGCTCTTTAATCCTCTCTACCTTGGTATACTGCATTTCTTGCAATTTGAATTTATATAACTGTAAATTCTATTTCAGGACACTGAAAAATGCACCTGCTATTTGCCTGAGGGACCAGAGACACGTGGAAAGTTTAACAGTAGTAGCCCACAACATGTACCACTGGCAGCTGGACTTTCACTGAATTTCTACACTGCAACCAAAGGTCAAGACAATGGTGAATCATGGAAAGACTTCAACTTTGAAAGCCTTACAAACAAAAGAGAGAGGATGCATTCGTTCAAAATACTGGCTTTTCTTTCCAACAATTTTTCCATTTTACACTGGGAGCTTCTTTTCAAACACTGCACAAAACAGTCGCAAACCAACAGTTATGAATTCCCTTGCTTTAATATCCATTTCCCTTTGGCCGTCTCATGTGAATCAAATTTCCAAAAGCAAAAACAGAGTGATGTTTGCCTTTCTGAGTTCCAGTGCACTGCTTTGGGATACTGAGGCTCCATCATCCCTATGACCCACAAAGATGATCAGAAAATCAGAGTAAAGGTTTAAAATACTCCCATCTTGTGGCAGTTTTGAAATATGGCAGCCTGAATATGACAGCCCTGACTTATCAGTCCTTATTGTTCATTTGTCCCTCTGCTGTAGACAAGATTCCAGTAAAGTCATCATACCTGGATGGAGAAAGTTCTAAAACCATCAAGGAAGTGGAAAACTTGTAAACTAAAATCTACAAAACATTAGGCTGGGTGCAGTGGCTCTTGTCCAAGCACTTTGGGAGGCTGAGGTGAGAGGATCCCCTGAGGCCAGAAGTTAAAGACCAGCCTGGGCAACAGAGCAAGACCCTGTCTCTACAAAAAATAAAAATTAGCTGAGAGTGGTGGTGCACACTTGTTGTCTCAGCTACTCAGGAGGCTGAGGCAGGAGGATAGCTTGAGCCTAGGAGTTCAAGGCTGCAGTGAGCTATAATCGTGCCACTGTACTCCAGTCTAGGGGAGAGAGCAAGGTCCTGTCTCTGAAAAAAAAAAAAAAAATACAATTAAAAAAAAAAACACCACTGGTTATTGCCACCACAACCAGCAGCTAGTCATGGGTCCCTCTAGTTTTTTACCAGCTGTCATCATAATGTGTCTGTTTTCGTGTTTACATTGCTTCTACACATTTTCCATGCTTCTACAAGGTCTCTATTGTCAAACGGATTGTCAGGCATCTGAGGGCACCATCAATTTTTTTATTATTTATTTATTTATGTATTTATGTTTGAGACGGAGTCTCACTCTGTCACCCAGGCTGGAGTGCAGTGGTGCTTTCTCAGCTTACTGCAACCTCCGCCTCCCAGGTTCAAGTAATTCTACTGCCTCAGCCTCTGGAGTAGCTGGGACTTCAGGGCAGGCATCACCACACCTGGCTAATTTTTGGCTGGTCTTTAACCTTGGCTAATTTGACAGGGTTTCACCATGTTGGCCAGGGTGGTCTCAAACTTCTGACCTCAGGTGATCTGCCTGCCTCAGCCTCCCAAAGAGCTGGGATTACAGGTATGAGCCACAGCACCCAGACAATTTTTATTAAATTTTTTTCAAATATTTGTTTTATGTTCCACTTAGACCTTAATCTGTTTTTGTTTTCACCTAATATATAGTGTTATATGTTTCTCATGTGAAAAATTTAAAAATTTAAAAATGTCAGCTGGGCGTGGTGACTCACACCTGTAATCCCAGCACTTTGGGAGGCTGAGGTGGGAAGATTGCTTATCTCAAAAAAATAAAAATAAAAAAAAATTTTAAATGGACTTGTCTTGAAAACAAACAAAAAATCCTTTAGAATATCATAGAAGCTCTTGAACTTTATTACTCAAAAGTTTTTACTTTACTTTTAGTAGTCTTTTATCAAATGTTAAAAAAGCTCAAAGCACCATGACCTAGTCTTTAGTCAATCCAACAGGTTTTCCTGTGGTTAGTCTCATCCTGGTCAAATTTTGAATAATTTAAAACAAAGCTACAAAAAAAAAAAAAAAAAAAAAAAAAATTCCTCGGAAGCCCTGCACTTAAAATCTGAGTGTTTTTACCTCATAAAACCTAACATTATTCCATTCTCTGAGTCCTGGTACCTTTGTACCTGGTACCTTCAGGTCTTAGCCTCTGTGGTGACTACTGAATAACGATCAGTTTACATGCCCATTTTCCGCACTAGACTCTGAGCACCTCAAGGGTGGGTGAACTTGTTAACCTTTGTACCTCTGGCTCCTAGCCCAGAGCCTGGCTGAATCCCTACTGAATTGTGGTCAATATTATAAGGTTTAGCGTTTATTTGTCTCTGACATTTTCCTGTGGCCACCTGTATTCTCTCCACCATCTCAGGACAACGAACCCAAGGGCAGACACCACCATTTATACTTCTATTATAATTTTTATTGATTATGAATTAGGAAAAGTGCTACCTTCGCCTCCAGGAGGACAAGATTCTCACATCCAAAGAGCAGAAAAGCATGACTAAGAGGCCAGCAAACTAATCTTGAGATACCTATTCAGGTGTCCCTGACAGGCCATGAAATTATCCTGGTCTCACAGGCCCCAGCCTCAAAAGAAGTGAATTGGAAAACTCTTTAGAGAGCGTCCCCAAATTATGGACTTCCTTATCTTCTTTTTCCTTCTTCCATTCATACTAAAGCATGTTGTTTTAAACTACAAGTTCTTTGCTTAAATTTTTATTTCCTAGTTTTTCCAAATATATAATTAACATACAAAGTATGTTTTAATGGAGAGATAGGTAGAAAGAGAGAGGAAAAGAGAAAGAAAGAGAGATATCAATCCTATAAATCTGATGTTTGGTGAATTTACTGGAAATAAAAGGAGTAAGTTGGAGAATAATCCAATTCTTGTTATCTGATAAAAATGGAATATATTCTATTCAATATAAACTACTGTCAGAACTCTTCAAGGATATTACATGGGGACATGGGGCAAGTGTATTAAGATTTTTGATAAGCAGTTATAGTCAATTCCACAATTCCTTGACAGGAAGTTGTGTCTACCAGATTGTTTCTAAAGAAAGGTCATGATTTGGAATGTGGTTGTTAATTGTTTTCATACTAATCTTCCCAAGCTCTTGTAATAATGGACAAAGTTTATTAACTTTATTACCTTCTGCATTTTGTGGAGAGAAAACACCAGCTCAAGTCTACATAATGAATGTAGAGTTAAGGTAAGACAAGGACTCTTGATGGCCATCTTACTGCTCCACTTGAGGGAAAAGTGTGAAAAGGACTCAATTAATAATATTCCACCAGGTGCAGTGGCTCAGGCCTGTAATCCGAGCACTTAGGAAGGCCAAGATGGGAGAATCACTTGAATCCAGGAGTTTGAGACCAGCCTGGTCAACATACCGAGACCCCATCTCTATTTTATAAAAAAATTAAAAAAATAAAATAAAAACAACAGCAATAAGAAAACGATGTTCGTTTTCCTTTCGGCCGGAACCGCCATCTTCCAGTAATTCGCCAAAATGACGAACACAAAGGGAGAGAGGAGAGGCACCCGATATATGTTCTCTAGGCCTTTTAGAAAACATGGAGTTGTTCCTTTGGCCACGTATATGCGAATCTATAAGAAAGGTGATATTGTAGACATCAAGGGAATGGGTACTGTTCAAAAAGGAATGCCCCACAAGTGTTACCATGGCAAAACTGGGAGAGTCTACAACGTTACCCAGCATGCTGTTGGCATTGTTGTAAACAAACAAGTTAAGGGCAAGATTCTTGCCAAGAGAATTAATGTGCGTATTGAGCACATTAAGCACTCTAAGAGCCGAGATAGCTTCCTGAAACGCGTGAAGGAAAATGATCAGAAAAAGAAAGAAGCCAAAGAGAAAGGTACCTGGGTTCAGCTGAAGCGCCAGCCTGCTCCACCCAGAGAAGCACACTTTGTGAGGACCAATGGGAAGGAGCCTGAGCTGCTGGAACCTATTCCCTATGAATTCATGGCATAATAGGTGTTTAAAAAAATAAATAAATAAAAGACAAAAAAGAAAAAAGAAAAAAGAAAAAAGAAAACGATGTTCACCTCAGCAGTCCTCTTTTTTTTTTTCTTTTTTCTTAGAGACAGGGTCTCACTATGTTGGCCAGGTTGGTCTCAAACTCCTGGCCCCAAGCAATCCTCCTGCCTCAGCCTCCCAAAGTACTAGGATTATAGGCAAGAGCCACCGTACCCAGCCCAGTTCTCCATCATGATTGCACACTGGAATCACTTGGGAAACTTTAAAAAAAACACTGCTGGCCAGGCACAGTGCTCACGCCTGTAATCCCAGCACTTTGGGAGGCTGAGGTGGGTGGATCATCTGAGGTCAGGAGTTCGAGACCAGCCTGGCCAACATAATGAAACCCCGTCTCTATTAAAAATACAAAAAATTAGCTGTGCATGGTGGCGGGCACCTGTAATCTCAGCTACTTGGGGGACTAAGGCAAGAGAATCACTTGAACCCGGGAGGCGGAGGTTGCACTAAGCTCAGATCACGCCATTGCACCCCAGCCTGGGCAACAAGAGCAGAACTCCATCTCAAAAACAAAACAAAACAAACAAAGAAAAAACACTGCTGCCCCCACTCCCAGAGAGTCTGCTGTAATTGGTCTAGAAGACAGCATTTTCAAAGTTCCTTGGGTGATTTTCATGTATAGCCAGGTTGAGATTCACTGTCCTCAAAGGCCCCAACACACACTTTGCCCAACTTAATATGACTTATTTAAGATCATCAATTGCTAACTGTCCTCTTGAAGTAATTTTCAGATAATCTACTTTTGTGCTAACTGCTCTGAGTGAAAGGACACCTTACCTTGTTTCTTACTACTTAGGGACCAACACAAGGTCAATATTCCTTGACCTTGAGGGTCAATATTTAAATATTAACTATTAACAATATTTAACCATTTATTCCATTAATATTTACCTATTTAACTATTCTATTAATATTTAACTATTCCATTAATATTTAACCATTCCATTAATATTTATCCTAATCAAAAAGCCACTTTAAAAATGAGTCTTTCAATAAGTTATTTATATATTATGGCTTAATTCCTTCTACCTCTCTACTTAACTACTTAATTCCTTGCAAAATGTCTCATTTTCTTGATCCTGAAAAGAATTTCTAATTGCCTGAGCTATAGGTAAGGTTAAAGATACTCAGCTAGGATCTGTTATGCTAAATGTGAAATCGGCTATGTCTAGTCACACAGAACTCATCTAATTTCATTCTCCTCAACACTTGGTGCTAACTAAATGAAAACCTGATGGCTAAAAGGGAGCTCTAGCTCTTCTTTTTTAAAATTGGCTCTAGTTCCTCTTTATCTGAATCTTCATTTCACTGGACGTACCTGAGGCATAGGCATTTTTATCAAATACTTTGGTGAAAATCAACTTGCATACATGAACATTACTGATATGATGGCAAAGAACACAAACGAAATTGGTAAACGAACAGGTGAAACTAGTCTTTTAAAATAAGTAATTGTTTACAGGAATCTAGAATTGCAGGTACTGTAATTCAAAACCAAGCACTTACATTTTCTAGGAGGCAAACAGCAGCAGGATTCCCATGAAATGCTCTTGCTGTGAATGCATCTGCTATGAAAATAGGAAGCTTCATTTTCCTTGCAAGCTGTTTTTGCAAGTTCTCAAAATCGCTGGTAGCCTGCTTTATGTCTTCTTGGGAAAAAAAAAAAATCAAAAAGTTAATGTTTTACTTGGTGTCCAGATGCAAAGAACAGTTCCCAGACACAAAGTCAAGCAATTATTCAAACATACTACATTTAAAGTCGTATAATCCCCTAACTTCTTTTTTTTTTTTTGAGACGAAGTCTTTCTCTGTTGCCCAGGCGGGAGTGCCGTAGCACTGATCTCGGCTCACTGAAACCTCTGCTTCCCCAGTTCAAGCGATTTTCCTGCCTCAGCCTCTCGAGTAGCTGGAATTACAGGCACCCGCCACCACACCTGGCTAATTTCTGTGTTTTTAGTAGCATCAGGGTTTCACAGTGTAGGCCAGGCTGGTCTCAAACTCCCGACCTCAGGTGATCTGCCCTCCTCGGCCTCCAAAAGTGCTGAGATTACAGGCGTAAGCCACTGTGCCCAGCCAATCCCCTAACTTTTTAAAACCTCTAAAATGAAATTCATTTTAAAATACTGGCTAAATTGATTTTTTCCCCATATTTTGTATTGACTTTTCGTATTATACATAGAACTTAGCCGCACAATCATAGTCTTTCTTAGAGTAGCCAGAACTAGCTTAGGCTCTGTTTTTAATGACGTGCATGAAACGTCCAAGAAGCATGTATGTTGCTTACAGTCTCCCAATGAATATTATTACCCTTTTTTAAAAGAATGCATTTTTAATTTAAAAATATGCTCATTATAATACACTTGGAAAATAAAGACCCATAAGTGCACAAATTAGCAATAACATTATGAATGTTCTGGATGTACAGCTTTTATCAGAATTTTTACCCACTTAACAGTAAATTGCCCCTCTGTATTCACAGGGGATAGATCCCAGGACCCCCTGAGGATACCATAGTCCCACAGATGCCCAAGTCCCTTATATAAAATAGCATAATTGGAGGGCCATTCCAATACAATTGGAAAATACTGTAGAGCATGAGTATTTTCCAAAGACACCAAATGCTTCAAAAACATCATTTTAATGATTTACAATATGTTTACGGATATGCTCTAAGTTGTTTAACCATATCCCTTTGGGTGAATATTTAAGTTGTTTCTAATTTTTCACTTATAAAGATAATACAGTGATCAAACCTGCTGAATGTAAATTTTGTTCTGTGTTCCTGATTATTTTATATATATTCCTAAAAGTAAAATCCCAGGGTCAAAGTGTACAGATGTTTTAACTTAAACAGTTAAATTTATCTGCAGAAAAAGTATACCAATTTAGACAGTATATGAGAGTGTCTGACTAATTGCTAATCTGATAGATTTTTTTTTTTTTTTTTGAGATGGAGTCTCGCTCTGTCGCCCAGGCTAGAGTGCAATGGCGTGATCTCCGCTCACTGCAAGCTCCGCCGCCTCCCAGGTTAACGCCGTTCTCCTGCCTCAGTCTCCCTAGAAGCTGGGAGTACAGGCGCCTGCCACCACACCCAGCTAAATTTTTTTGTATTTTCAGTAGAGATGGGGTTTCACCGTGTTCGTCAGGATGGTCTCGATCTCCTGACCTCGTGATCCACCCACCTCAGCCTCCCGAAGTGCTGGGATCACAGGCGTGAGCCACGGCGCCTGGCCAATCTGATAGATTTTAAAATATCTTGTTTTCATTTGCATTTCTTAGATTATTCTTTTTTTTTTTTTTTTTTTAGACAGAGTCTTACTCTGTCACCCAGGCTGGATTGCAGTGGCACAATCTCCATTCACTGCAACCTCTGCCTCCTGGGTTCAAGCTATTCTCCTGCTTCAGCCTTCCAAGTAGCTGGGATTACAGGCATGTGCCACCATGCCTGGCTAATCTTTTGGTATTTTTTGTAGAGATGGGGTTTTGCCATGTTGGCCAGGCTGGTCTAGAACTCCTGACTTAAGTGATCCTCCCACCTAGGCCTCCCAAAGTGCTGGGATTACAGGCGTGCCCCACTGCACCTGGCCTGCATGGGGCATGTGTGTGTGTGTGTGTGTGTGTGTGTTTTGAGACCATTCTCTTGAATTTTAATCTTGGTTCCATGTGCCATGTAAATGTAGGAAAATCCCTTGTCCAAATAGCTGAGTCATTAAACCTGCCTATGGATGTTCCTGGGGAGGGTGAGACATATTTGTCCCTCTGTAATAGTCTTAGTTTGTTTACAGTTTTCCTGTCACTGCAAATTCCTGTTATTCTGTAGCTGTTAGCACAAAAGAGCCCACTTAACGGCCTGGTGCAGTGGCTCACGCCTGTAATCCCAGCACTTTGGGAGGCCGAGGCAGGCAGATCACTTGAGGTCAGGAGTTCGAGACCAGCCTGGCCAATGCGGTGAAACCCATCTCTACCAAAAATATTAAAAAATTAGCCAGGTGTGGTGGCTCATGCCTATAATCCCAGCTACTTGGGAGACCAAGGCAGGAGAATTGCTTGAACTTGGGAGGCGGAAGTTGCAGTGAGCTGAGATCGTGCCACTGCACTCCAGCCTGGACAACAGAGTGAGATTCTGTCTCAAAAAAAAAAAAAAAAAAAAGAACCCACTTCACTATTGCTTATGACTTCTGCCTCAAAACTAGGCTACTCATTAATAAATATCAGTTTAGTTCTTTGAAAAAAATAAATATTGGCCAGGCGTGGTGGCTTATGCCTGTAATCCCAGCACTTTGGGAGGCCAAGGCAGGCGGATCATGGGGTCAGGAGATCAAGACCATCCTGGCCAACATGGTGAAACCCCGTCTCTACTAAAAATACAAAAATTAGCTGGGCGTGGTGGTGCATGCCTGTAATCCCAGCTACTAGGGAGGCTGGGGCAGGAGAATCACTTGAACAGGGAGTTGGAGGTTGTGGTGAGCCGAGATCACGCCACTGCACTCCAGCCTGGTGACAGAACGAGACTCCATCTCAAAAAAAAGGAAAGAAAAAGAAAATATAAATATGTAGGCCGGGCAAGGTGGCTCACACCTGTCATCCCAACACTTTGGGAGACTGAGGTGGGTGGATCACTTGAGGTCAGGAGTTCGAGACCAGCCTGGCCAACATGGTGAAACCCCGTCTCTATCAAAAATACAAAAATTAGCCAGGCGTGATAGCAGGCGCCTGTAATCCCACCTACTCAGGAGGCTGAGGCAGGAGAATTGCTTGAACCCGGGAGGCTGAGGTTGCAGTAAGCTGAGATTATACCACTGCACTCCAGCCTAGGTGACAGAGAGAGACTCTGTCTCAAAAAAAAAAAAAAAAAAAAAAGAAAGAGAAAAGAAAGAAAATACATTTAATAATAGAGTACTGGCATTCAAAGTGTATCCAAACACCATCTATTTTTTCTCAGTTGGTGAAAAGAAAGTAAGTATCAAAAAGCATTACAAAGTGTAAGTAAGTTTTAAATCAAAATTTGAAAGAAAAATTTTATTTTTACTTTATGGTTTCTTTTAATTGACAGATAAAATAATATTTATCATGTACAATATAATGTTTTTAAGTATATATATATATACACACATTGTGAAATGGTTAAATCTAGCTAATTAAGAAATGCATCACCTCACATAATTATTTTTGTGATTAAAACACTTAACATCCACTCTCTGAAATTTTCAAGAATACAGTATATTGCCTTATTAACTATAGTCATGGTGCTATACAATAGATCTCTTGAACTTATTCCTCCTATCTACTGTAATTATGTATCCTTTGGCCAGATTTCCCCAACCACTCCCCTCCCCCAACCACCCCTGCCTCTGACAACCACCATTCTACTGTCTACTTCTATGACGTCAACTTTCTTAGATTCCTCAATGAGTGAGATTTTGCAGTATTTATCTTTCTGCATTTGGCTGACTTCAGTTAGCATAATGCCTTCCAGGTACACCCATGTTGATGTAAATGATGGGATTTCCTTCTTTTTATGGCTGAATAATATTCTATTGCATAAATATAGACACTCCTCTACTTTTGATGGGGTTACATCTCAATAAACCCATTGTAAGTTAAAAATATCATAAATTGAAAATGCATTTAATATACCCAATCTATCAAACAATATAGCTTAGCCTAGCCCACCTTAAACATCCTCAGAACACTTAAATTGGTTTTCAGTTGGGCAATCATCTAACACAAAGCCTATTTTATAATAAAGTGCTGAACATCTCACGTAATTTATTGAATACTGAAAGTAAAAAGCGAAATGGTTGTATGGGTACACACCATTAATGTATACCACTGAAAGCACACTGGGCTTTCAGTGTGTTTTCAGTTTGAAGCACTGAACTAAAATTGGCCAGGCGCGGTGGCTCACGCCTATAATACCAGCACTTTGGGAGACCGAGGCAGATGGATCACCTGAGGTCAGGAGTTCCAGATCAGCCTGGCCAACATAGTGAAACCCCATCTCTTTTAAACAGTAGTTACTGAGTTTCTTTCTGTTATTGAGTTTTTTAATTTCCTCTTTCTTTTTTCTTTTTCTTTTTTTTTTTTTTTTTTGAGATGGAGTCTCGCTCTGTCCCCCAGGCTGGAGTGCAGTGGCACAATCTCGGCTCACTGCAAGCTCCACCTCCCGGGTTCACGCCAGTCTCCTGCCTCAGCCTCCTGAGTAGCTGGGACTACAGGCGCCCGCCACCACGCCTGGCTATTTTTTTTTGTATTTTTAGTAGAGACGGGGTTTCACCATCTTAGCCAGGATGGTCTCGATCTCCTGACCTCATGATCTGCCTGCCTCGGCCCCCCAAAGTGCTGGATTACAGGCGTGAGCCACCAGGCCCAGCCTTTTTTTTTAGACAGGGTCTCACTCTGTCACCCAGGCTGGAGTGCAGTGGTGCAATCATAGTTCACTGCAGCCTCAACCTCCCCAGGCTCAGGTGATTCTCCCACCTCAGCCTCCTGAGTAGCTGGACTACAGGCATGCACCATCACGCCTCACTGATTTTTATGTTTATTGTAGAGAGGGGGTCTCGCCATGTTGCCCAGGCTGGTGTCAAACTCCTGGGCTCAAGCGATCTGCCTGCTTTGGCCTGCCAAAGTGCTAGGATTACAGGCATGAGCCAACGTGCCCGGCTGAGTTTCTTATATTTTTTGAATATTAATCCCTTATCAGATGTATAATTTGCAAATATTTTCTCCCATTCCATACTTTGTCTCTTCATTCTGTTGTTTCCTTTGCTGTACAGAAGCTTTTTAGTTTAATGTAATCCCATTTGTCTACTTTTTGTTTTGTTGCCTGAAGAAAATTGACTTCTAAATTAGTTTCACCTAGCTACTAATATAGATCTATTCAAATACTATATATGTAGTGTTCAACTACTTTGTGTTTACTTTTATGCATACTTCCTGCACGTCACAGAAGCTCCGAACACCACCTTTGTTAAAATGTTCATAGGTTAGTTCTGAATTCCTCAACCAGATTTACGTTCAAACACCGGATGTTTGGGAATTTTTTCACTTTTCTGCTAAAATTTAGGATTCTCATATTATCATCATGATTTACCATTTACCAAACAAATTTTATGAAAACACTTTGGTGTTAAGAGCCACATTCTTGCTCCTCAAAAGCTCAAGGGCCTGGAAGGGACTTCAGAAAATAGATTATAAATTGGTATTAAGATGCTTTCTAAATAAGAAAACGTGGTTCAGTACTTTGTTTGCAGTGGTCAAACCTTTACCACATGCCAGAAAAAGACAACAACAACAACAACAAAAGTCCTTTTCCATACGCCACAAATTGTTTAGGTTCTTTCTGCTGCTCTATTAAGGAAGCTGTACTTGACAATCCAATTGAACTGGAGGTTCATGTTTTAAACTTATCATTTCTATTTTTATTTTTACTTATTTATTTATTTATTTGTGGAGACAAAGTCTCACCCTGTCACCCAGGCTGGAGTGCAGGGGCACAATCTTGGCTCACTGCAACCTCTGCCTCCCAGGTTCAAGCGATTCTCCTGTCTCAGCCTCCCAAGTAGCTGGGATTACAGGCGTGCACCACTGCACCCAGCTCATTTTTGTATTTTTAGTAGAGATGGGGTTTCACTATGTTGGCCAGGCTGGTCTCAAACTCCTTACCTCAGGTGATCCACCCACCTCAGCCTCCCAAAGTGCTGGGATTACAGGCGTGAGCCACCATACCCAGCCTAAACTTAGAATTTGCAGTTTCACAGTTAAAGACTTATGAATCTTTTTATAAAGCACTGGTGGAGTTTTGCTCTATCTTGAAATTAATGGGGAAAACTGGGTCCACAATTTTTTTTTTTTTTGAGACGGAGTCTCGCTCTGTCGCCCAGGCTGGAGTGCAGTGGCTGGATCTCGGCTCACTGCAAGCTCCGCCTCCCGGGTTCATGCCATTCTCCTGCCTCAGCCTCCCGAGTAGCTGGGACTACAGGCACTCGCCACCTCGCCCAGCTAGTTTTTTGTATTTTTAGTAGAGATGGGGTTTCACCGTGTTAGCCAGGATGGTCTTGATCTCCTGACCTCATGATCTGCCCGTCTCGGCCTCCCGAAGTGCTGGGATTACAGGCTTGAGCCACCATGCCCGGCCTACATATTCTTTAGGAAAAGACATTATCTGTCACTCTTCCCCTAGTTGATCCTCTCTCCCCGACTACATGATAGCCTTGAGAACCACCATCCTGCAATCACCTGATAGCTACTAGAAGGGACAGGATGTGGTTGAAGTCTCTTCAAAGCTGCATTCATAGAGAATTGTCATTTGACTCATCCTGGAAGACCCTCACTAACAAGGTTTGCCTTTTTTTTGAGACAGAATCTCACTCTGTCACCCAGGCTGGAGTGCAGTGGCGCGATCTCGGCTCACTGCAACCTCCGCCTGCCAGGTTCAAGCGATTCTCCTGCCTCAGCCTCCTAAGTAGCTGGGATTACAGGAGCGCGACACCACACCAGGTTGATTTTTGTATTATTTTTAATTTAAATTAATTAATTTATTTATTTGTTTGAGACAGAGTCTCACTCTGTTGCCCAGGATGGAATGCAGTGGTACGGTCTTGGTTCACTGCAACCTCCACCTCCCGGGTTCAAGCGATTTTCCTGCCTCAACCTCCCAAGTAGTTGGGATTATAGGCACCTGCCACCATGCCCAGCTAGTTTTTGTATTTTTAGTTGAGACAGGGTTTTGCCATGTTGGTCAGGCTGGTCTCGAACTCCTCACCTCAGGTGATCCACCTGCCTCGGCCTCCCAAAGTGCTGGGATCACAGGCATGAGCCACCGCGCCCAGTCGTGGCTTCTCTTTATTGACCTGAGTCAAAGCTCAACGAACACAAACAGCCTCTCCTCCAGGGTTGTTTGTCAAAAACAAACAGCAACTGTTTAATAGCACCGTGGCTGCCTAAGTCAGTGGATAATAGCTAAGGCAAATGATAGGCTAATCAAAATTTGATAAGGAATAGCAAGGGAATGAGATGTCCAGAAAGGGTTTTGAAAAGCTCTGATGGCCAGACATGGTGGCTTGCACCTGTAATCCTAGCACTTTGGGAAGCCTAGAAGGGTGCATGACTTGAGGTCAGGAGTTCAAGACCAGCCTGCCAACATGGTGAAACCCCGTCTCTACTAAAAATACAAAAATCAGCTGAGCATGATGGTGTGTGCCTGTTATTCCAGCTACTCGGGAGGTTGAGGCATGAGAATTGGTTGAGCCCAGGAGGCTGGGGTTGCAGTGAGCTGAGATCACACCACTGCATTTCAGCCTGGGCAGTGACAGAGTAAGACCCTGTCCCATAAAAAACAAAAAAACAAAAAGTTTAGAGATTTGTTGCATAATGATATGAATATACTTATTACTATTGAGTTTAACTTCAAAATGGTTAAGAGGGTAAATATAATGTTACATAGTTTTTACCACAATAAAAAAATAAAATAAATAAAGAGCACCAGTAGACCAGACAAGGTGGCTAGTGCCCATAATCCCAGCCCTTTGGGAGAAAGGTGAGAGAAATGCTTGAGGCCAGGAGTTCAAAACCAGTCTAGGTAACACAGCAAGACCCTGCCTTTATTAAAAATAAAAATAAAAAAAAAAAAGCCAGGGAGGGTGGCATGAAAGGTTGAGGCTGGAGGTTCCCTTGAGCTCAGGAGTTGGAGGCTGCAGTGAGATATGATCATGCCACTGCATTGTAGCCTTGGTAACAGAGTGAGATCCTGTCACAAAAAAAAAAAAAAAAAAAAAAAAAAGACAACTGCATAAAGCAATAGTCATAAATCTGTATTGATGCCCATAAAATGTAAAAAGATATATTTGAATGGCAAGAAAATCACAAACAGGTGAGGTGGGAATGGAGCTATATAAGTGCAGGTTTTTTATACTATTAAAATTAAGTTTCTGTTCATCTAAACTAGATTATTAGGCCGGGCGCGGTGGCTCAAGCCTGTAATCCCAGCACTTTGGGAGGCCGAGACGGGCGGATCACGAGGTCAGGAGATCGAGACCATCCTGGCTAACACGGTGAAACCCCGTCTCTACTAAAAAATACAAAAAACTAGCCGGGCGAGGTGGGGGGCGCCTGTAGTCCCAGCTACTGGGGAGGCTGAGACAGGAGAATGGCGTAAACCCGGGAGGCGGAGCTTGCAGTGAGCTGAGATCCGGCCACTGCACTCCAGCCTGGGCGGCAGAGCGAAACTCCATCTCAAAAAAAAAATAAAATAAAATAAACTAGATTATTATAAACTTAAATGTTAAATATAATTCTCCAGGCAACCGCTAGAAAATGACTCAAAATATATAGAAAATGAAGTGAGTTGGGTACAGTGGCTCACATCTATAATCCCAACACTGTGGGAGGATGAGGCAAGAGGACTGCTTGAGTCCAGAAGTTCACAGCTGCAGTGAGGTATGATCATACCACTGTACTCCAGCCTAAGCAACAGAGTGAGACTTTGTCTCAAAGAAGAAGAAAGAAAGAGGAAAGAAGAAATGGAGGAAGGAAGGAAGGAAGGAAGGAAGGAAGGAAGGAAGGAAGGAAGGAAGGAAGGAAGGAAGGAAGGAAGGAAGGAAGGAAGGAAAGAAGGAAGGAAGGAAGGAAGGGAGGGAGGGAAGGAGGGAGGAGAAGGAAAGAGAAATAATAATGGTACACAAGAAAATATCTAGTTGGGACTAAACTGATGGAGAGTGGAAAAAAACAGGATGAAAATATCAAGTTACCATAAAAAAGGCAGTAATGCAGGAGTAAAAGGAACAACAAAGACATGAGACATATAGAAAACAAACATCAAAATAGCAGTCAGGAACTCTACCTTATCAGTAATTACATTTAAGTGCTTAAACTCTCCAAAGGGCAAAGATCAGTAGACGGCATTTTAAAAAGTAATCTAATTTGCTGGGCAAGGTGACTCAGGCCTGTAATCCCAGCACTTTGGGAGGCCAAGGCAGGTAGGCTGCTTGAGGCCAGGAGTTCGAGACCAGTCTGGCCAACATAGTGAAACCCCATCTCTATTAAAAATACAAAAATTAGCCAGGTGTGGTGGCATCTACTAAAAATACAAAAATTAGCCAGGTGTGGTGGTGTGTGCCAGTAAACCCAGCTACTCAGGAGGCTGAGGCAGGAGAATCACTTGAACCTGGGAGGTGGAGGTTGCAGTGAGTTGAGATCACAACACTGCACTATGGCCTGGGTGACAGAGGAAGACCCCGTCTCAAAAAAAGAAAAAGACAAAACGAAACAAAAAACTAACTAAATGCTTTCTACAAGAGACAAACTTTTTTATTTTTATTATTTATTTATTTATTTATTTTGAGACGGAGTCTCGCTCTGTCGCCCAGGCTGGAGTGCAGTGGCCGGATCTCAGCTCACTGCAAGCTCTGCCTCCCAGGTTTACACCATTCTCCTGCCTCAGTCTCCCAAGTAGCTGGGACTACAGGTGCCCGCCACCTCGCCTGGCTAGTTTTTTGTATTTTTTAGTAGAGATGGGGTTTCACCGTGTTAACCAGGATGGTCTCGATTTCCTGACCTCGTGATCCGCCTGTCTTGGCCTCCCAAAGTGCTGGAATTACAGGCTTGAGCCACCGCGCCCAGCTATTTATTTATTTTTATGTATTTATTTATTTTGAGACAGAGTTTCGCTCTTGTTGCCCCGGCTGGAGTGCAGTGGCACAATATCGGCTCACGGCAACCTCCCCCTCCCGGGTTCAAGCGACTGATTCTCCTGCCTCAGCCTCTCAAGTAGCTGGGATTACAGGCATGTGCCATCACGCCTGGCTAATTTTGTACTTTTAGTAGAGACGAGGTTTCTCCATGTTGGTCAGGCTGGTCTCAAACTCCTGACCTAAGGTGATCTGCCCGCCTCAGCCTCCCAAAGTGCTGGGATCACAGGCCTTAGCCATTGTGCTCTACCCCCCTTTTTTTTTGAGACAGAGTCTTACTCTGTTGCCAGGCTGGAGTGCAATGGCACGATCTCAGCTCACTGCAACCTTTGCCTTCCGTGTTTGATCAATTCTCCTGCCTCAGCCTCCCGAGTAGCTGGGACTACAGGCACGCACCACCACGCCCAGCTAACTTTTGCACTTTTAGCAGAAATGGAGTTTTACCATGTTGGCCAGGCTGGTCTAGAACTCCTGACCTCAGGTGATCCGCCCACCTCGGCCTCGCAAAGTGCTGGGATTACAGGCATGAGCCACTGACCCCAGCCCTAACCCCTTTTAATATTTTTAGTTTTTTTTTCTTTTCTTTTTTCTTTTTCTTTTCTTTCTTTCTTCTTTTAGTATTTTTGATCAATGATGGATTAACTCCACAGATACAGGATCCACAGGTACGGAGAACCGACTGTAGCTGGAGATTTCAATGCCTACTTTCGACAGTGGATGAAATAGCTAGACAGAAGATCATCAAGGAAACAGAAGACTTGAGTAACACTATAAACCAACTAGACCCAACAGACGCCTACAGAACACTCCACAACAACAGTAGACAACACTTCTCCTCAAGAGCACAAGAAACATTCTCCAGAGTAGGCCATTTGTTAGTCCATAAAAGAAGTCTCAATAAATGTAAAGGGCTGAAATAATAAAAAGCATGTCCCTCAACCACAATAGAATGAAATTACATAACAGATGGGAAAGGAAATTTGGGAAATTCAAAAAAATGTGGAAATTAAACAACATTCTCCAATAGTAAAAAGACCTGGAGCTTCCTGGAGACATGACTGATTGTAGCATAAGTGCAGGGAAAAGACCAGGTGAGGCTGGAATCTCTTCTAGTACTAGAAAGCAAGCCAGTACTCAAAAAAATAAACAAAAAGGAATACAGGAGTCAACCTGGAAGAGCTCCCAATGGCCTAAGCAAGAACAATTTGAATAACAAAATAAGCAACATAGTATTGGATTATAACCCAAAGATAAATTAATATCCATAACCCATACTCACATAAATGAAAGACTACATAAATAAATGGAGGAGAAGAGACAAACTTCCTTACAGAATTCCAAATAGCTTATCTAGCTAACTACCTAATCTCCTCTCCAGGAGATGGAGCTTAACTTCCCCTGGACCCTGAGTATGGGCTGCACTCAGTAACTTGCTTCCAAATAACACAGCATGGAAAGACAGTAAAGACTTTACAGTGGAGAAACCTAGCAAACACTACCTCAGCCAGGTGATCAAGGTGAAGAGTCATGTTATTACTATGTGAAGAGGATGGCACTTTACCTCTGTGGTTTTCCTCCCAAGAACCCATAACCCCTGTCTAATTCTGAGAAAAACATCAGAAAAACCCCAAATTGAAGGATATTCCACAAAATACCTGACCAACAGATGCTAAGGAGACATGATGATTAATGTAATGTGGTAGCCTGGATGGTATCCTGGATGGGATCCTGGAACAGAAAAAGGAAATTAGGGGAAAACTACTGAGCTCTACATAAAATTTGGAGTTTAGTTAATAGCAATGGATCAGAGCTGGGCATGGTGGCTCACAACTGTAATCCTAACACTTCAGGAGGCTGAAGTAGAAGGATCACTGGAGTCCAGGAGTTCGAGACCAGGCTGGACAACATAGAGAGATCTCGTCTCGACAAAAAACTGAAAAAAAAAACAAAAACAGGCTTGGTGGCACACACCTGCAGTCCCAGCTACTTGGGAGGCTAAGGCAGGAGAATTGCTTGAGCCTGGGAGGTCGAGGCTGCAATGAACCATGATTGTATCACTGCACTCCAGACTGGGTGACACAGCGAGACCCTGTCTCAAAAAAAAAAAAAAAGCAATGGACCGGTGTAATTTCATAACTTGTGACAAATGTAGCACAGCTACTACCATCAATGTAAGATTTGTTTTGTTTTGTTTTTTGTTTTTGAGACAGGGCCTCACTCTGTTGCCCAGGCTGGAGTGCAGTGGTAGAATCATAGCTCACTGCAACCTTGGACAGGCTCAAGTGAGCCTCTCCGTTAACTGGGACTAGAGGCACACACCACCACAACTGGCTAATTAAAAAAAAAAAAAAAATTGTTAGCAGAAATGAGATCTCACTATGTTGCTCAGTCTGGTCTCAAACTCCTGGTCTCAAGCAATCCTCCCTCCTTGGCCTCCCAAAGTGCTGGGATTACAGGTGTGAGCCACTGTGCCAGCCAAATAAATATAAGATGTTAACAGAGGAAAGTGAGTGAGCCACATATAGGAACTCTATGTAATATCTTTGCAATTTTTCTGTAAATCTACAACTATTCCAAAATGTAAAATTTTATTTTATTTTTAATGATCTGAGGCCTACAAATAGCCATGGGAGTGAGTTTTTAAGCAGATCCTACCTAGTTGACCCTTGAGATAACTGTAGGTCCAGCTGACACTTTAATCATACCTTTGTAAGAGACCCTAGGCTGGCATGGGGTGGCTCACACATGTAATCCCAGCACTTTGGGAGACCAGAGTGGGTGGATCACATGAGGTCAGGGGTTCAAGATCAGCTGGGCCAACATGGGGAAAACCCGCCTCTACTAAAAATACAAAAATTAGCCAGGCTTCGTGGAGCATGTCTGTAATCCCAGCTACTCAGGAGGCTGAGGCAGGAGAACAGCTTGAACCCAGGAAGCAGAGGTTGCAGTGAGCTGAGATGGCACCACTGCACCCCAGCCTGAGGGACAGAGGGAGACTCCATCTCAAAAAAGAAGAAAAAGAGATCCTGGGCTAGAAGCATCCAGCTAAGCTGCCCCAAGATTTCTGATCCACAGAAATTGTGAAATAATAAGTTTGTTGTTTTAAGCTGTTAAGTTTTGGAGCAATTTGTTACACAGCAATAATAATTAATAGAGTATACTTCCTTTCATGTAGAATATTCAGAAGTATCCCCCACAAAAACAGTGGGACAATTTGCATTCCATTTGTTTGACAGTTATATTTTTCATTGTAAATAATAAATTCTCATTCTGGTTTCTACAACAGATTCCACAGCAAATTTACTTAGCCTGAGACCATCCCAAAAAACTTATTTTGAAGTATAAAAGCAAAATATATGTCAATGAATGCCAAATCTACATTCCTATCCCAGATTAATTTCCTACTAGACACATTCACTCGGACAGTACATGGCATCTTAAAATCAACACACCCAATATTCCTATATTTCCTATGTCAGTTACAATTCTCAACATCCAACCCTAAGCCAAAAATAATTCATCCTTGACCTCTTTTTACTCACCCATGCACAGGCTCTCTACTCAAGCACTAAACCCTGTTGATCAATAGCTCCTAAATTTTTCTTTCTTTCTTTCTTTTTGAGATGGAGCTGGGACTACAGGTATGCGCCACCGTGCCTTGCTCTGTTGCCAGGCTAGAGTGCAGTGGTGCAATCTCGGCTCACTGCAACCTCTGCCTCCCGGGTTCAAGCGATTCTCCTGCCTCAGCCACCCAAGTAGCTGGGATAACAGGTGCCTGTGTAACAGGTGCGTGCCACCATGCCCAGCTAATTTTTGTATTTTTTGTAGAGATGGGGTTTCACCATGTTGGCCAGGATGGTCTCGATTTCTTGACCTCGTGATCTGCCTGCCTCGGCCTCCCAAAGTGCTGGGATTACAGGTGTGAGCCACTGTGCCCAGCCAAATATTTCTTAAAGAGAGCTCCTGTATCTATCCCTAATACCATTGCTCTAGTTTAAGTGCTTATCATCTCTACTGGTCCTTCTCCTAGTCTCCTCTCTTCTTACCCTCCCAGTATCTACCCTCCACACTTTATTTATTTATTTATTTATTTATTTATTTATTTATTTATTTATTTACAGTGTCTCACTTGCCCAGACTGGAGTGCAGTGGCACAATCTTGGCTCACTGCAGCCTCCGCTTATCATCTCTACTGGTCCTTCTCCTAGCCTTCTCTCTTCTTACCCTCCCAATATCTACCCTCTACACTTTATTTATTTATTTATTTAGAGATAAGGGTCTCACCTGCTCAGACTGGAGTACAGTGGCACAATCTCGGCTCACTGCAGCCTCCGCCTCACAGGCTCAAGCAATTCTCCTGCCTCAGCCTCCCAAGCAGCTGGGATTACAGGCATGTGCCACTACTGCCCGGCTAATTTTTGTATTTTTAATACAGACAGGGTTTCACCATATTGCCCAGGCTGGTCTTGAACTCCTGACCTCAAATGATCCACCTGCCTTGGCCTCCCAAAGTGCTGGGATTACAGGTGTGAGCGATCATGCCCGGCCAACTCTCCACACTTTAATCAGAACTATCTAATTAAAACACTACATTGGGTTAGGCGCAGTTGCTCACGCCTGTAATCCCAGCACTTTGGGAGGCCGAGACAGGCAGATCACGAGGTCAGGAGTTCAAGACCAGCCTAGCCAACATGGTGAAACCCTGTTTCTACTGAAAATACAAAAATTAGCTGGGTGTGGTGGCAGGCACCTGTAATCCCAGCTACTCAGGAGGCTGAGGCAGGAGAATTGCTTGAACCTGGGAGGCAGAAGCTGCAGTGAGCCGAGATTGTGCCACTGCACTCCAACCTGGATGACAAAGCAAGACTCCGTCTCGGGGGAAAAAACAAAACAAAACAAAAACCCACTACATTGGCCAGGCGTGGTGGCTCATGCCTATAATCCCAGCACTTTGTGTGGCCAAGGCAGGTGGATCACTTGAGGTGAGGAGTCTGAGACCAGCCTGGCCAACATGGTGAAATCCTGTGTCTACCTAAAGATATAAAAATTAGCCAGGTGTGGTGGTGTATGCCTATAATCCCTGCTACTCAGGAGGCTAAGGCAGGAGAATTACTTGAACCTGGGAGGCAAAGGTTGCAATGAGCTGAGATCATGCCACTGCACTCAAGCCTGGGAAACACAGTGAGACTCCATCTCAAAAACAATACAAAAAAAAACCCAAAAAACACTACATTGATCATCAATCTTAAAAGCCAAGCTCCATAGGGTAGCACACAAACTTCTCCAAGATCTGGTTCATATCTACTTCCTTATTTTACAATGTTTCACCTGCTTAGAGTTTCCACTTCTGCCAAGTTATTTTGTACATCCATGCCTTGGATCTTACTGCCTCCTCAACTGTAAATGCTTTTCCTGTTTTTCATTGCCCAGCTAAATATTACCTATCCTCCAACACTTAGCTCAGGAGTTGTCTCCTTCAGAAAGCTTTCTCTGAAGCCCTAGACTGTGTGAATGGCCAGATTCTATGCTCCCCAAATACTCCGTGCTTACCCTATTTTATCACTTGCTATAGTTTAATGGAATGTATCTGTATGCTCTTGAAAGTCAGGGACAGGTTCGCTTCATGTACTTGCATTTTTTCTTTTTTTTTTTTTCTTTTTTTAGCTCATCCAACATTACAGAATGTACTTGGTTTTTTGTTTTGTTTTGTTTTTGTTTTTTGAGACAGAGTCTTGTTGCAGAGGTTGGAGTGCAGTGGCGCGATCTCAGCTCACTACAACCTCTGCCTCCCAAGTAGCTGGGACTACAGGCGTGCAGCATCATGCCCGGTTAATTATTTTTGCATTTTTAGTAGAGATGTGTTCTCACCATGTTGCCCAGGCTGATCTTGAACTCCTGACCTCAAGTGATCCGCCAGCTTCGGCCTCCTAGAGTGCTGGGATTACAGGCATGAGCCCCTGTGCCAAGCTGTACTTACAGTTTTTATGGATGGATGGAAACATATGCTGACCTACTAGGAATTCAGTAATGCTCTCAAATCAATTTCCATTTATTAATAACAGCTGCATCTGCCTATATTGGAAAATCAGCAGTACATTACATGTGAAATATTATTTATTCTGCCCACAGAATAGTTCATATGAGTTATAGATTTCACTGAAATAATTTCCTAGCTCCCAATATAGTTCTTAGGATACTGTACTTACTTTAAAAATTCTATTAAATTCACTGTTATTAAATGAGTTTAGCAGGAATGAACCAGATTCATTAACAATGCTCTGACAAACACAAATAAAACAGCATGGAACTAGAATTAACATTATTTCAATTACTAATCTCCACCCCCTATATAATAACCTAACAACCCATTTTAGAGATTAAGAAACTGAGGTGGCCGGGCATGGTGGCTCATGCCTGTAATCCCAGCACTTTGGGAAGCCGAGGTGGGCAGATTATGAGGTCAGGATATCGAGACCATCCCGGCCAACATGGTGAAACCCCGTCTCTACCAAAACTATAAAAATTAGCTGGGTGTGGTGGCACATGCCTGTAATCCCAGCTACTTGGGAGGCTGAGGCAAGAGAATCGCTTGAACCAGGGAGTCGAGAGTTGCAGTGAGCCAAGATCGCACCACTGGCGACAGAGCAAGACTCCACCTCAAAAAACAAACAAAAAAAAAAACTGGGGTTCAGAAAAGTTAACTGGTTCAGAATCAATTCACTGGTAGCTGGTGTCAGAACTGGGACTCCCTGATTATGAAGTCAAGTCTAAGTTTTGCCATTTACTTTTTTGGTAAACTTTGAAATATTACTTTATCTCCTGGCTTTTTCATTTCTTGGTCCATGAAATAATAACTTTGCAAGACTGCAGTGAAAATGAATTACTCAAAGTGTCCCTGCCCCCAGTGTGACCATCGTTATTGTTTGCAGACTGAAAAACATAGGTATATGAATAACAAGAGCTATATTTTTATCTACCACCAAGAAGCTTAAAATCTGGTTGGGCCCGGGCGCTCTGGCTCACGCCTGTAATCCCAGCATTTTGGGGAGGCTGAGGCTAGTGGATCACGAGGTCAGGAGTTCAAGACCAGCCTGACCAATATGATGAAACCCCATCTCTACTAAACATATAAAAATTAGCTGGGTGTGGTCACGCATGCTTGTGACCACGCATGCAGCTACTCAGGAGGCTGAGGCAGGAGAATTGCTTGAACCCAGGAGGTGGAGGTTGCAGGGAGCCGAGATCATGCCACTGTACTCCAGCCTGGGCGACAGAGCAAGATTCCACCTCAAAAAAAAAAAAAAAAAAAAAAAAAAAAAAAAAAAATCCCGTTGGGGGAAATGGTCTATTACCGTATTATCAATGCTGTATTTTCGAAGTTATTAATGTGCTTATGACATACGGAAAAGCAGTACAATAATTTGATTTAAATTATTTAAGTAGCTATCTTTTTAAGCTTCTTTCCCTAGCCTTCACAGCAATTCACTGAAACAAAAAGAATGTTTATTTTCAAAAATTAGAGAAAGAATGTGTTTAGGTGCTTTCTTCCTTTTGAGTTTTCATTTGTTTACTTAGTATAATTATTAAGATTGAATAGGTCTTTTGGTTGCCAGATTCACAAAGAACACTTAGGTGACTCAGAGAAACAAAAAAATATCAAGAATATAAACTGTGTAATTCAGCCTTGTCTTGAGAAACAATGTTGAACCATAGTAAAGGAGATCAGTGCTTTCTAAAGACAATAGATATATAGGATGTAAACCAAAGAATAAGCATTTCACAGTCTTACACAAACTTAGTGTTTAAAAGGCATTAAGTACCTTAATTAGATGAAATTTAGTGGATTTTGTTACATTTTTTAGCTTATTTGCTTTTCATATAGGCAAAAGATTATGATAATCCAGTTTTTATGGTACTTTACAATATCATTGGGGATATGTGAACAAATATCTTAACCAAATTTTCGTTTATGTGCCTTCCCTCCCCCCGAAGGGTGTAATCTCTTTCCATTTCTCTTTCTTTTTTTCTCTCAGGCTCTGCACGGAATTTTCCTCTCCTCTTCAACCTAATGGTGTAACATATGATCACGTGTTCGTTGTCTTGTTTTCCTCCGGGTCGCATGGGTACTTCTATTTCCTTTTCCTTTTTCATCTTTTCTCTCACTATGGTCTCTAACAAGATCCTCTCCAGGGTCCCTCTGATCTCTGTGCTAACAGGAAAGCACTGGAATGATGGAAAGGAAGACAAAGAAAGTCCCAAAAGCAGCTGGGAGTCCTTGGTTCTAACCATCTCTATGGAAACAATTCCACAGAGATAGGTCTGGAAACAATTCTGTAGGGATCACTGGAGCAGTGGTGAGCCAGTCTCACCAAGCCTTATTTACAGGATACAACTTGCAAATGGGAATAGTTGACAAGATTTGTTGTTGTTGTTGTTGTTGTTGTTGTTTTTTAAGAGAAGTAGTAAAACAGGAAGTCAAATAAAATGTACATTTATGACTATGTAGCGTTTTGTTTTTTGTTTTGAGACGGAGACTCGTTCTGTCACCCAGGCTGGAGTGCAGTGGCACGATCTCGGCTCACTGCAACCTCTGCCCCACCAGGTTCAAGCAATTCTTGTGCCTCAGTCTCCCAAGCAGCTGAGATTACAGGCGTGAGCCACCACACCCAGCCTATATAGTGTATTTTTTAACTCAAAACTTCCTACTGTAACAATAAAAAGGCAAAAGGAATGTGTAAACCAATTTCAAGTCCTTCCTGAGCATGCACATTGGCAAAGAGTGCCTAACCCAAAGAAATTATGGCAAGCAAGCAAGCAAGCAGCAGTTTGGTAGTGAAAAATCATTCATGTCATTAGAATGATTTTAAGATTGTGACCCATAACCACACAAAATATGCGGAAGGAATGCTAAATTCAATCAGGCAGTAAAACAAATTGAATTCAAGCAAGGAGTGAAGGAGATTACAGAATTCCATGTACCAAATCAGTTTGAAAGACCGAAAGGATAAAAATAGCCATGTAACTTGAACCCAGGAGGACCAAGGGAAGAACTCCATCAGAATTGTGGGAGCTTAGAGTCTTATTAATACAGCAATTATTTTTTTAAAAGGAGGGAGAGGGGTTGGGACTCACAGTGTCAGTGATAATGGGACTATAAAGTTTCGGGCCTGTTCAAAAAGTCTCCAGGCAATAAGCTAGTAACCACAGGTCTCCTGAAATGGTAACTCCAGTGTTAATTAGGTGACATAACCTCAATTTTCCAAAAATGATGTCTGTTTCCTTAAGTCATAGATATTTGTAACCTCACGAAGGTTTATAGTGTTTTAAGACCCTGGCCCTTGGGTAAAACCACATGGGCTCCAATTCTAGCTCTACCACTCAACTGCGTGACCTTGGGCAACTATTTTCACTTCTCTAGGACTTAGGCACTTCATCTATAAAATGAAGATACTTATTTTTCAGGGTTGTAAGAGTACACGTGTGTAGGTTATGCTACACACGTGTACTCAATTTGCTGACTCTTTACAACCCTGAAAAATAAATATGAGCCATTTTTATTACAGCATCCTTGTTTGGTTTTCCATCTCTTTTAATGATGATAACACTGCCTTTCTGCCTTCCACTCAGTACTTTTAGGGAGTGGGCCATTGTGTGTATGTGAGCACCATGTTCTTACTGCCCCACACTCGTCTTAGGCAGGTTTGAGGATGAATTAAAGCCTTAAAATGTCTTACATCCTACACACTGCAGATCTCATGGGAGAAAAAATTATACATCCTCCTACGTTGCTAACACCTCTCACTCCACCTCCAACAGACTTCCCAATGTCTGTACCACAAAGTTCAAAGTCTTTTGGCCAGACATTGAAGACTGTCTACAATCTAGCTTCACCCACATTTCTAACATTACGCCATCTTCCTGACGCTTTGCACTGGAACTTGCACTGATTTTTGTGTGTGTGTGTGAGGGGGACGTTGTCTCGCTCTGTCACCAAGGCTGGAGTGCAGTGGCGCGATCTCGGCTCACTACAAGCTCCACCTCCTGGGTCCACTCCATTCTCCTGCCTCAGCCTCCTGAGTAGCTGAGACTACTGGGGCAAGCCACCACGCTCGGCTAATTTTTTTTTTTTTTAGTAGAGACAGGATTTCACCATGTTAGCCAGGATAAACTTGCACGTATCTCTTTACCAGGCTTCCCCTTAACTCTTCGCGCAGAAATTCGGTTTTTTGTTGTTGTTATTTTTGAGACAAGGTCGCCCAGACTGGAGCGCACTGGTGCAATCACGACTCACTGCAGCCTCAACCTCCAGGGCACAAACCATCCTCTTGCCCAGCCTCCCGAGTAGCTGGGACTACTTGGGAGTCCCATCTACCCCCGTGCGCTGCCATCACGCCCAGCTAATCTTCGTATTTTTTGTAGAGACAGCGCCTCACTATGTTGCCCAGGCTGGTCTCCAACTCTTAGGCTCAAGCGATCCTCCCGCCTCGGCCTCTCAAAGGCGTGAGCCACCGCGGCCGGCCTATTTTGGAACTTAAAAAAAAGGCCATAATATGTCATTAAGAACCTTAGTGGCATGACTGCAAAACCAAAATGTGCTTATTAGGTGTCACGTGGAAGCGCAATTTTCAACAACGCAAAACTATAGAAAACAACCCAACGTCGGCCTCCACAGGCTAATCAGTCCCCGAGGCACTGACGGCGGGAGAGATGAAAACGCGAAGGCCAGAGGAGAAAGACAGGAAGGATTTGCAAAGAGAACGGAAACGTGGACACGAATTCACCCAAGAAACCAGGGTCCCGCGCGGCGCACCGGGACGAAGCGCGCTGGGGGACGGCCAGCAGCTCCGGGCCAGAAGGAGGCAGACACCCAGCCCGAGAGCCGAAATCGGCCCCGGTGGACGTTTTCATCTTCGCGGCCCAGAAACACTCCTATTTTTCACAGGACAATGCAAACATGGTGGACCAGAAAATCCGCCCCGCGTCTGCCGGCCGAACCACGTGGCGCCCTTTCCGCGCCGTCGATGCCGAGCAAGGGCGGGGCCCTCACGGAATTTGTTCACCGTGGGGGCAGATCACCGGAGAACTTCTCCAGACCGCGACAGCACGGTTCCTTTTACACATTGGCAGAACTGTCATTGCCATCGCCCCGAGGCGGCAGAATGGTATGCTCTGAAAACTAGATGGTTCTACCGTAAGCAAGAAAGACTGCACGCACGGCAGCTCTTTAACTGGACTAGCCTCTGCTCTGTCTACCTCGCCCCCAACAGCTGGGAAGCCCACCACCGCGCAGGCGCGCTTCGTGCTGCCAGCGCCAGGCGAACCTGACTTTCCCGTCTCGCGAGAGTGGGGCCGGCCGCCTTCGCAGTTCTCGCTCCGCCCCCCGCTTCTTGCTCGCCCCTTCCCATCCCCCCAAGCCAGTTGCTGTGCTGCGCAGCTCCCTAAGCGGTTGTCACCGCTGTAGACGGTTGGGAGAACCGTTGTGGTGAGCGCTACACGAGGCAAACGACTTCTCCCTTCTCTCGACTGGACCCCGCGAGCGGCAGAGTCGGCGTAACTATCGCCTGACAGGGTATCTGAAGTAAAAGGGGGTAGGTTGGGCTGGTGGTTTCAAGAGCGGAGTCGGGAGAAGGACGAAAGAGGCCGGGAGGGGCTGGGTTGGGGGGTAGTGCGGTGGTCGCCGCTCGGAGGCCGCCGCTTGGAAGCGGCGGGGCTGCGCCTCCCGGACCATCTCCCACTTCAAGGAGGGCGGCCTGCCGATGGGAGGACTTGCTCAGGTGGAACTCAGTGGACGACGCCGAGGCCCGAAGTAGGGGACATCCAGCATTTCCCCCTTTCCCTGCTGGCTTGGCCTCCGCCATTTTGGGTACAGTGGCGCGGCCACCTCGGCTTCCCGCCCTTCCCCGCTCTTTTTACTTTTTGTCCCCCAGCTTCCGAAAACTGATCTAGAAGGCCAGGGGAGGGGGTGGTCAAAGCTCCCTGGAAGGGATGAGGGTGGGTAGTGAAGCGAGCAGGGAAAGACCGGGCAGTTGGGTGGAGGGAGGATCGGGGTTGCCGGGCGCGCTCCCGATGGAAATGGCGCCGGATGGGCCTGGCCTCCCACCGCGGCCTCCCTTCCTCCGCAGTCTCGGCAGGGCTACCTGGGCTGACGGGACTGCGAGTGACTTCTGACGCAGATTCCCAAGATGAGAGAGGCTGAAGCTGGGGGAGGAAAGCCAATGGCGACGAAGGTGCTCAACTCTCAAATCCAGGACAAAGGAGGCAGACGGCCTCCTTTGTAATTCCGCCTCCCGGTGGCGAAGGGTTTTAAGCCAGGCTTGGCTGCTGGTGGGAGGGGGAAGGGGCGTACTCTCCCTAGCTCTCTGGTCTCTAGGGCAGCTAGATAAACGGAAAGTCTCCTGGGAGGAATAAAGGACGCTTAGCCGGCCCTTATATTCCAGATTTGGAACTTCGAAAAGAGTACGTACTGATTTTCCAAAGGGTTTTTTTTTTTTTTTTTCATGTTTAAACGTTAATAAGGACTTCGGGGGTGATTTTGTAAGCAGAAAAGTGGGTGATTTATCAAATAGGAATGTGAAATGGACATGTTTCAAGTAGGTCGTCTGGGCTTAGTGAACTGTGATTGTTGCTTTTTGAACTTTGGGGGTGGGGGTGGGTGATGTAGCAATTGTTTTGCGTAGTTTGGCATATATATATTAGAATTTGTTTTTAAGTTTCACTTTTGGGAAACAGTTAAAACAACCCAGTGATGGTAGATGTGTATGTATTGGAATTGAGTTCCTTTCGATATTAAATCTTCCAAGAGCTGTATTTTGTGCAGTTTTTTTTTTTCTTGGCATTAAGGCTCTAGAAGTAAAATACTTCAAAATACGGTTACGGCTTTTTTTTCTTTTGGTATCTAGGCTTTTTTTTTTTTTTTTTTTAAGTGTAGGAGTATAGTACACTGTAATCGTATTTTAAACAAGGGAATAAGCCTATTAAACAGAAAAACAAATTGTAAACCCAGTCACGTGGTGGTGGTGTGATTCGGATGAGGGTCCTGAGAACTGGATCCGTAATTTTCATTGAAGACACAGTGCAAAAGGGACGGGAAAGTCCTGAGTGAGAATTTCTGATAATTCATGTAAAACTTTATAAGAATATTGTTACCTACTTTTCTAGCTCTAAAAACAAAAACTTACTATTGTTGAAGATGTTCAGTGATGCTTTGTCAAGATTGCCAAGGAAAAGTTTACGAAAATCTTACCTTGAAACAGTAGGTTTGAGTGGCCGTTTGAAAAGATAGTCCAGACTGTCCTATAAAGTTATATATGCTATAGCAAATAGCTTTACTAATTGGATTGGACTACACACACACACACACCTTTTTTCTGTCCTCTTTTTCAGTTGTGCCGTTATCTGGAAGTCCAGCTTACTGCCTTTTTAAAATAATGTTATGTTTGATTTCGTTGTATTGGTAAACAACTGACTAAACTGCAGTAGATAAAAACATGGTTCATAGTAAACTAACATTTTAGAGACCTTACCTCCTTAAGCTGTTAGGGGTGTGTCTAGTTTTTTTGTTTTTTTAAAGAGCAAGCCCATTGGGAAGGAATGATGTAAATTTTCTGTTAAACTTAGATCATCAGCACTTTTTCCAAAAAATAAAATTCATCCTCATTTCTTGACCACTGGGCTGCCATTTAGAAAGTTATTTATTGATGCATAAAATCGTTTATGCATTACTTCAGAAGATAGGCAGTGCCTCCGTGTTAAGAGGATTCTCTGTTTCATTTGTTCTCTAGTGGATGTTTTTTCTTTAATGACTTTGGTATATAATTCACATACCATAAACTTCACCAATTTTAAATGTACATTTTAGTGGATTTTAGTACATTGACAGCGCTGTGTGACCGTCACTACAATTTAATTGTAGAACATTTTTGTCACTCCAAAAAGATACCAATACCCTTTACTGGTCATTCCCGTTGCTGGCATTCTCCCTCCCGTCAAGCCTCAGACAATCATGAATACAAATGGAGTTATACAATATGTAGTCTTTTGTGACTGGCTTGTTTCACTTGGTGTAATGTTTAAACAATTATATTTAAAGTCTCATAAAACTGACCAGAGCCATCCTCATATTTTAACTGTGGTATATTTTATTGGTACTAGCACCTAGAATTCTTAAAGCAGAGTAGTGATTAGCCATGACATTGTTGGAAAGAAAGGTTGAGGTGGATTATCCTGAATAATTAGTAAACTGTTTTAAGTAGTTTCTGACAGCTTTATTAGAGCAGATTGCTTCTTCCTGTGCCCTTAGAGTTTTTCTTGTTTTTGTTTTGTAGGTAGGATTTTTAGTTTTGAAGGGGTAGGTAGAGTGAGGCTCTCTTTATTGTATGTGCTTTGCATACAGGGTCGCCCTGTAAAATAGATTAAGTGTTCCGAATTTGGTTGGGTTTTACGCAATTAAAAACTGTGTTTAGTGTTTATTATAGATAACATTGATAACACTTTTTTGTTTTCATTGGGTCTTATCATTGGTACAGACAGATCCAAAAATCCAATTGGCTTGCTAGTATTTTTTTCTTGTGAATTGCTAAGATTTATGAGTAAATTAATTTTTTTTCTTTCTTTTTTTTTTTTTTTTTTTTTTAAGCATTTGCTCCTTAAATGCAAACTACTAAAATTCTTTCACAACAGATTAAGGTTGAATTTGCAGAGTTCTTAAATTTTTCATTAAGCAGTGAGGGTAGATCTGTACCACTTTTTCCGTTCTGTGTAAATCACCCTTTATGGGAAACACTTATTTTTTAGGTTGGTGCTATTAAAAAAAATAAATAAAACGGTAGGCGTTTTCAAAACATCTCTGAACTTTTTTTTTTTTCAAACTGGGTTGGGGCCTCCTCCTCTCAGAGCTACTCTTTAGTATTAAACTTTTAAAAGCCTTCGCTGGCTTTGGGAAATAAAATTTTTAACAATTCTCAGTTCTCTTCGAGGTTTGAATTGTTTTCTGTCCTTTAAGGTTCACATATTTTGTGTATGGTATATCTTGTTGGCTTTTACAGGGCCCCTTAAAATCCAGTAACAGTTGCCATCAGTAAATGCTTAACATGAGGCAGACCAAGCACTTGAATAGTCCAGTGAGGTATAGATACCACTGCTATAGTTTACAATTGAAGAGGCTCAGAGGTTAAGTGGTTTAGGTAACCAGTAAATGGCAGAATAGGGATTCATACTATTTATTTGTGTGCATATTTTAAATGCATGAATTCTAGGGAAAAAAACTTTACCCTTTGCAGATGCCACCCCTAAGAGTTGCACCAACAAATAGATGACATGAAATTAAGCATTAGTGAATGCTGTTGATACGAAATATGATCTTCAAACATAAAGGAATCAAATGAACAAACTGTTTTGTTTACAGGGGAGGAGGTGGTGAGGGAAAGGTTTGAAATACTCAGGTGAGTAGGATTCCTACAGCTGCATAGTGAAATTTGTAAGGTTCTGGTAAGTTTCTGCAGCTGAAGGACTTCTGCATTCGCCTCTTTTGTAAATACTATCTAATTTTAAACGGAAGGATGGTTGCCTCTGGGGAAGGGAACTGGGAACTGAGGTCATTTTGGAGGGGAAGGGGGGCTTCTAGATGTACCTTTCATGCTTTATTTAAAAGTATATTACGTATTTTTTAAAGTTTGTGTTTAAATCTATTTGATTAAAAAGTTGAGTAAACTGGTTTCTATACACTGTCCAGTGGCTTCAAAAACACAGGTACTGTTGGAAGGCATTCACTTTTGAGCAGCCTTTGACCTCAGTTTTAATCTAATTAATTCAGTCATTTTATAAGCTTACTCTTGGTGAGTTTAAACTAGATTTGGCTATAATAGAGGTGAGAGTGTTGGCCCTTCAAAGACAGTTTGATGTGTTCAAAATTGTAGTGCATTTAAAAGGGTTAGACTTATGTGATATTTTTCCAACATGAGTCAGTACTCATTGCATTTTTTACTTAGGCTCTTGATGTTAGTGGATACTGGTATTATATGCAACTTCTGAATAAGTTTTAAAGAATTTGAATAATCAGGTGAATAAAAACCTGAAAAGTGGTGAATCAAAAGTTGAGAGATAAGGAAAGGCTAGAGTTGGCATTCAGGGGACGCAGTCAAATAGTTTGAAGACTCTGGTAGTAGAATTATGCAAGTTTTCTTAAAATTAGGCAATATATAATATTGATACTAAGAAATTCAGTACTTTTCTGTAGGAGGGCTCAGATCTCATTGCCTTTTCCCTACCCCAAAATATGAAAGGTGGTCTACAGTTTTGTCATGGCATTGTCACGGGAGTTGGCCCCATGTTACATTTCCTCTTGTGGCACCTCTGAGAGGTGTTTCTTCATTACCTCTTGACAAGAGTATATTTTGATTGACTGCTCTATGTGCTTGTTTATTTTTTATAGCATTTAAATCAAACGGTATTGAGATGGATTGGGTTATGAAACATAATGGTCCAAATGACGCTAGTGATGGGACAGTACGACTTCGTGGACTACCATTTGGTTGCAGCAAAGAGGAAATAGTTCAGTTCTTTCAAGGTACCTCTAGTATTAGTCAAAGTTTAGTAATATTGTAATTTTATATTTGTATTGTTTCACTGTTTTTAATTTGTAAAACCCATTTTGATTTTGGAACTTTGAAGTTTAACTATGATAGTCTTGGTTAATGTATTAAAATAATATGCTCCAATTAATATTCAATACAGAATGTGTAGAATATGTAAAACCTAATTAATGTGCAGTAACATATTTGAGAATTGTGATGAAATGAACCGTGAATTAGTATATTGAGCATATATTTGATTTGTAGCCTTTTTTCATGTAATATAGGTGGGCTTTTAGAGTGTGTGTAATTACACAGTGTTTTTACACTGGTCGCAAAAAAGATTTATTTAATCCAGTATTATTTGAAAAAAATCTTTCATTTGTATTTATGGGGTGATGGGAAACTAAGCTTTTTTGTTTTGTTTTGTTTTGTTTAGACTTGTTTTAAATATTTGATTCAGATGGGAATGTTTCAGCCTTTAACACTGTTCCCCTTGATGGGGTTATTTGTCCTTGGGTTAAAGGGTTGGAAATCGTGCCAAATGGGATAACATTGACGATGGACTACCAGGGGAGAAGCACAGGGGAGGCCTTCGTGCAGTTTGCTTCAAAGGAGATAGCAGAAAATGCTCTGGGGAAACACAAGGAAAGAATAGGGCACAGGTGGGGATGGAGAGTTTGGGATGGTGTTAAATTTTTATTTTTGGGGGTTGTGGGTCACTATTGCTTAAATGGGGGGGTAGCCATAACATTTTTCTGGGGTAGTTTAAAAGAATTGATAATTAATCTAAATTTAACTTGGAAACTACGGATTTGGGTGGGGAATTAATGCTAATAAATTAAAAGTAGATTGTTTCCATTTCTCTGTAGGATGTTGTTGATAAATGCTTTTGTATAATCACCTATTTCCTTTAAAACACCTATTATGTACTAAAAGAGACAAAGTAAAAATATATTTATACTTCATGAATTGTTTTCAGTGACTAATTTCTTTGTAAAACTTAAATATTTAATTAAGTTTGTAGGTTTAAACTGTTAACTTATGGTGTATTTAGGCAATTTAAATTGGGTTATGTATCTAGATGTAGAAAAACTTACTGCATTTTGCCCAGTATCTAATTTACACTAATACATTTATGCTGAAACCTGTACCTTAAAACATTTTTAAATAGGTATATTGAGATCTTCAGAAGTAGCAGGAGTGAAATCAAAGGATTTTATGATCCACCAAGAAGATTGCTGGGACAGCGACCGGGACCATATGATAGACCAATAGGAGGAAGAGGGGGTTATTATGGAGCTGGGCGTGGAAGTATGTATGACAGAATGCGACGAGGAGGTGATGGATATGATGGTGGTATGTGTATCTAATGAACAAAGGTTCTGTTGTCATTTTCTTAATGTTCCTGACACTTTGTCAAGAAATACAGAAATGGCAGTAATTTCAGTACCTGTTAGGTTTTAAAACCTGTTCATGAAAATATGGATTCCCATGGCTAGCTGTGGGACTTGATTGATGCACATATTGGCACCTAGAAAACTTACACAGAAATTAAAATTTAGATGTTGGCATATTTTGACCTTTTTTTGCTTAAGGATGAAATTTAATTTACATGTCTGAACTTAACCTTTTGAGAGTTTAAATTTCCATCACATGTTGACTGCTTTCTTCATAGACTTTAAGTTGGGCATTGCAAACTGCAATCAAGTTACGCATACTGTTTACCACAAAATGTTTTTGTAAACTAGATTATAAAATTTATCTCTGGAAAGTGTGTAGTCATGTATTTCTCCTTAAATTACACAGGTTATGGAGGTTTTGATGACTATGGTGGCTATAACAATTACGGCTATGGGAATGATGGCTTTGATGACAGAATGAGAGATGGAAGAGGTAAAATAAATATTAAAGACATTTTTATTCATAGGTAAATTTTAGTATTTGCTTTGCAAGCTCTTAGTGGTAATGTAGGAAACTTGTATAAGAAAGGTAATTCAGACAAATTTCAGTGCATTCCTATACAGAGCTTTATACCTTGTATAGTATGTATGTATACTTCCCTACCTAGATCTGTAAGAGTTTATAATCTTGGCAAATTGTGTTTTCTAGGTATGGGAGGACATGGCTATGGTGGAGCTGGTGATGCAAGTTCAGGTTTTCATGGTGGTCATTTCGTACATATGAGAGGGTTGCCTTTTCGTGCAACTGAAAATGACATTGCTAATGTGAGTAATTTTTAATAACTATTAGTGGTTTTATACTTATCCTGGTAGCTACATTTTTAAGCCCTTCTTAATGGTCTCGTGTTTATAGCTTAATACCAAAATCCCTTGAATATAAAAATAGATCTACCTTTAACTCTAATCACTGATGGATATTTTTGTATCCATTGTGTGTTAACCTACATAGGATTCAAGCAAGTAAAAAGCTACATTCATGAAGTCCAGTTAAGAATATAATGAAAGACTGATCCACATAGAATGGTGATGACTATATACCATGTTGTGCTGGTGTCTTTTGTTGTACTGTTTTTTTGCTTTTTTGTTTTGTTTTGTTTTTTGTTTTTTGTTTTGTTTTGTTTTGTTTTGTTTTGTTTTGTTTTGTTTTGTTTTCTTTTTTGAGACGGAGTCTTGCTCTATCTAGAGTGCAGTGGCGTGATCTCGGCTCACTGCAACCTCCACCTCCCGGGTTCAAGTTATTCTCTTGTCTCAGCCTCCTGAGTAGCTGGGATTACAGGCACACTCAACCGTGCCTGGCTGATTTTGTATTTTTAGTAGAGACGGGGTTTTGCCATGTTGATCAGCCTGTTCCTGACCTTGTGATCTGCCTGCCCCAGCCTCCCAAAGTGCTGCGATTACAGGCGTCAGCCACCACGCCTGGCCTGTATTAGGTTTTGAAAGAGTGAATATATAAGTATTAATTATTTAGTTTGGCTTTCTAGGCTAGGTAGTGATTAGAAACTGAGGAGTTGAAAATAACAGAAATAGATACTGGTGTTGTCATTGATGTGAAACCGGTTGGTTTCAGATTTGTTAGGAGGTCAGCAAACTTCAGTTGACGGGCTGAATCCGGTCGCACCATTCCTCTGCCTGTTGAGTAGTTACATTAGAGACCCAATGGCCATTCGAGCCAAAAGTACTATCTGGCTTTAAATGCAATAGTTTGCTCTAGATCTTACTGGGAATCAATTGGCCTGAGTTCCAAGTGCTTTTAATGAGTTTAAAACCTGGCTACTTTATGATTAGAACCAAATGATACCTTTTGGGGAACAATTTCATATAGTTTTAAATAGGTTTATTCAAACCCCATGGTTCCAAATCATGATACCCCCATTTCTCTCTCTCTCTCTGTATTTTTTTTTGAGACAGAGTCTCCCACTCTGTCTCCCCAAGGCTGGAGTGCAGTGGCCTGATCTTGGCTTACTGCAGGCTCCTCCTCCCGGGTTCAAGCGATTCTCTGTCTCAGCCTTCTGAGTAGCTGGGATTACAGGCATGAGCCACTGCATCCCGCCTATCTCCTTATTTTAAAAGCAGTAAATTCTTTACATTATCCCTAAGTGTATACTCTGTATATTCACAGAACCTCTGTAGTTGACTTAAGTTATTAGTCTGGCAGGGCAATTTCCTAATTGATGAGGAAAAATCAAGGTATGTGGTAATTTTAATGTTCTCAATAGAAAAGTAAGTAACCGGTGTTTTCTTATTTAGTTCTTCTCACCACTAAATCCAATACGAGTTCATATTGATATTGGAGCTGATGGCAGAGCCACAGGAGAAGCAGATGTAGAGTTTGTGACACATGAAGATGCAGTAGCTGCCATGTCTAAAGATAAAAATAACATGCGTAAGTGATATCTTTGGCATGCTTATTTCCTAGACGTGAATTTATAAAATAAGAGGCTCTAAGATGTGTAGGCAACGCTTGGCAATTGTTGGGATCTAAAACCATTTGACCTCTATAATGGCTTTTTGTGGGCTTTATATATCGCTGTACTAGTAATTGATAAGCATACTTTGTTTAATATTACTTAACTGATCTTTTTTAGAAAGCTTGTATTGATGATCCATCATTCCTTTCTCCCATTACTCTTTTTTTCTTAAAGAACATCGATATATTGAACTCTTCTTGAATTCTACTCCTGGAGGCGGCTCTGGCATGGGAGGTTCTGGAATGGGAGGCTACGGAAGAGATGGAATGGGTATGTAAAGTTTTTAAAATATGCAGGGTTAGCTACTTATCAATGAGTCTCAATTTTTGTTCTTTTTTCTTTTTTTTTTTTAAAGATAATCAGGGAGGCTATGGATCAGTTGGAAGAATGGGAATGGGAAACAATTACAGTGGAGGATATGGTACTCCTGATGGCTTGGGTGGTTATGGTAAGTATCTCTAGTTCAGTTTGTGTTAGTCCCCATATGTAGTGCAAACTTTAAAGTGCAGGTATTACTTTTATTACTTTATGCACAGATATCTCCTGCTGAGTGATTCTTAATATCTTTTTCTTAAGGCCGTGGTGGTGGAGGCAGTGGAGGCTACTATGGGCAAGGTGGCATGAGTGGAGGTGGATGGCGTGGGATGTACTGAAAGCAAAAACACCAACATACAAGTCTTGACAACAGCATCTGGTCTACTAGACTTTCTTACAGATTTAATTTCTTTTGTATTTTAAGAACTTTATAATGACTGAAGGAATGTGTTTTCAAAATATTATTTGATAAAGCAACAGATTGTGATGGGAAAATCTGTTTTCTGTAGGTTTATTTGTTGCATACTTTGACTTAAAAATAAATTTTTATATTCAAACCACTGATGTTGATACTTTTTATATACTAGTTACTCCTAAAGATGTGCTGCCTTCATAAGATTTGGGTTGATGTATTTTACTATTAGTTCTACAAGACGTAGTGTGGTGTAATTTTAGAGGATAATGGTTCACCTTTGCATAAACTGCAAGTCTTAAGCAGACATCTGGAATAGAGCTTGACAAATAATTAGTGTAACTTTTTTCTTTAATTCCTCCTGGACAACACTGTAAATATAAAGCCTAAAGATGAAGTGGCTTCAGGAGTATAAATTCAGCTAATTATTTCTATATTATTATTTTTCAAATGTCATTTATCAGGCATAGCTCTGAAACGATCTAAGAGGTATTGATTTCTGAATATGCATAATTGTGTTACCTGGGTATGGGAGTGTTGGAAGTTTGTTCTAGCCCTAGATTTTGGAGTAAAATCCCTTCAGCACTTGACCGAAATACCAAAAATGTCCCCAAAAAATTGATAGTTGCAGGTTATTGCAAGATGTCTTAAGAGTAGGGTTAAGATTCTCAGTGACACAAGAATTCAGTATAAGTACATAGGTATTTACTATGGAGTATAATTCTCACAAATGTATTTTAAGTTTTCTGCCCAATAGAGCATATGGTTTTTAAATAACTGTATAAATGATGACTTTTAAAAAATGTAAGCAACAAGTCCATGTCATAGTCAATTAAAACAATCCTGCAGTTGGGTTTTGTATCTGATATCTGCTTGGAGGTTTAAAGAATCTATATGTAGCAAGGAAAAGGTGCTTTTTAATTTTAATCCCTTTGATCAATATGGCTTTTTTCCAAATTGGCTAATGGATCAAAATGAAACCTGTTGATGTGAAATCAGTTATTGAACTTGTTACTTGTTTTTGCCAGAAATGTTATTAATAAATGTCAATGTGGGAGATAATAATAGTATGGCGTCTGTCCTAGAATGCTTTGTGTCAGTTACTAATTCAAAAATCAGATTGGTAGAAGGTACTACATACGATGTCTACAATTTAGGAGAGGGAGCCCGAGGGCAGCCTATATATGTGGAGCCTCATGATGGAAGCTATGATTCATCTTAATGCTTGTACCCACTTCCTTTAATGAGCAATTTAAATATTAGGGCATACACCACCTGTCTTTTTTGAAAGTTACATGTGTTCTATTTTCCCAGGATTACCCTCTTAACATAAGCAGTAAAAGTGTACAGTATTAATGAAACCAAAGTTGCCCTTTTAAAGCAGGCTAATTTTCCAAATCTTTATTTAGTTCATAAAATTGACATTTTATTTTTTAAACATAGGTTAGAAGAATTACAATTGTAATTCCTTGGCACCATGATAGCATTATTGTAGTACTGCTAGGTTAGGAAATGGTATGTTAAGTCTGTTTTGAAAAGTAAAACGAGTTCACAATCACAAAATACAGAGTTAAAAGTTCTGTAACAAAAAAATCCAAAGTTAGCATAGTTTTTAAATAAGCCAAAATTACATGGAGCAAGTTGCTGTCATAAAAGCTGCCTAAAAAAAAAAAAAAGTCAGTGGTGATACATGAGTTTTGAAAAGTGAGAAACTTAAAGGGTGACTAAAAATCATGGTTTGGTGAATGAAATCAGCCTTGGAATTTAAGCAACTTAAGTCACATTTAAAAATTTGTTCTAAGCACAGTAATAAAAAAGCCTATTTGAAAACTTTCATTTATGCTTATTCAATAATCATAAAAATGTTAGCCCATTCCACCTATCAATATAAAATGGTTCAAGAATATAATTCCTATCTTGAGGACATTTCTATCAGTATTCAAGAAAGACCATCTAAAAATCTGTCACATCTGACACCTCAAAAACTGACTGGAAATTTACGGGTTTTGGAGAAAATAGATCTTCAAGTATACTTAAGGTATTCAGAAAATTTTAAATTTCATAGAAGTATATATTCATGAGGAAAAGATACTGCAGTATTAATAAGCAACTCCTTTGTGGGCAGGGAGGTACCTAGGATTAACCAATAAATACAATGCTCTTAATCCATAAATTTCCTATGTATTTTTTATAGGCTCACAAACTTAAAGTGCACAGTTAATTAATGTAAAAAATAGGATACTGAATTGTGGTAGTGTTTATGTGACTATTCAGAGGTTATTTATACAAGTTAAATTCTTGGTATGCCATAAGCAATATGACTTGGATTAGTGTTCATTGAGTCAGCTTGAAATAGGTCAAGTGTACTGGCCAGGTGCAGCGGCTCATGCCTGTAATTCCAGTATTTTGGGAGGCCGAGGCAGGTGGATCACCTGAGGTCAGGAGTTCGAGACCAGCCCGGCCAACATAGTGAACCCCTGTCTCTACCAAAAATACAAAATTAGCTGGGTATGGTGGCACATGTCTGTAATCCCAGCTACTTGGGAGGCTGAGGCAGGAGAACTGCTTGAACCCGGGAGGTGGAGATCGTGCCATCGCACTCCAACCTAGGCAACAAGAGTGAAACTGTCTCGGAAAAAAAAAAGAAATAGGTCAAGTATGTATATTTCATCATCTCAACGCCCTTGGCATAGAGGTGCTCAATGGACATGGTGAAATTTTACTGTGGATGTATACAGGTAGGCCACTACAATGTGATGCTTCCTAAAATTTACTCCAATGAAAGTGTTAATACAAAATTTTTTGAACTGAACTCTAATACATTACCAAAGCAAAGTTCTGATTTTTTTTTCTCACTTTTAATGCTTAGAGGAGAGGATCTTTATAAGGAGCCTGTAATATCTCCTACTATTACATCCTTTTTTTTCTGGGGAGGGATTTGTGTTTTCATCTTTGAATTGGGGTCTGAGTCACCACTTAAAAAAATAGCAATTTAGTGAAACAGCATATGGGACGATCTATAAATCAGGAAAAGAAAGATGGTTATATGTGGGAGGCTGAGGCGGGTGGATCACTTGAGGTCAAGAGTTCGACATCAGCCTGGCCAACATGGTGAAACCCCATCTCTACTGAAAAAATAAAAAATCAGCCGGGCATGGTGGTGTGTGCCTGTAATCCCAGCTACTCAGGAGGCTGAGGCAGGAGAATCACTTGAACCCAGGAGGTAGAGGTTGCAGTGAGCCGAGATCTCGCCACTTCACTCTAGCCTGGGCAACAGAGACTCTGTCTAAAAAAAAAAAAAAAAAACAAGAAAGATGGTTATATGTAACTTCCTTTCAAGATTAGAAGGAAAAAAGTTGAGGCTAAGGCCAAATAATGCCCCTTTTAATTTAATCCACTGTAACTGAAAAATCATCAGCAAGCACAACAATAACTGATTTTTAAAAAGACCAAGAGGAAATTCTGTAGGACAAAATATTGGCTCTGTCTAATGCAAAAGAAGCAAAGGGGGAGGGGGAGAAGAAAGGACAAATAAATATAGTTGAAATCTTACAAAGATAATGAAAATCTGTTGAATTAGAATATTAATACTTCTAAAAAGTTTTATGCATTTCCAGTCTCAGAACTGTGAAGCTTTAAAGTGCATTAAGAGAAGAAAAAAACAATCTGAAGCCTTATTTTTAAGAAGGCCTTTACAAGATAAGGCAAGTTGTGTTAACTCTGCTATCTGGCCTTTTAATGAGTTACATGATTTTTAAGCATGCTGTGTTGAAAATTCATTTTGAATAACAATGGGGAAGGAAATACATAACTTGTAATTTCCATGAGCTGAATATGTAGAAGATAAACTGGTACCAAATACTGACCGAAAGTCGCTTAAGAAGAGCTGTCTGGTTACCTTTGTATACAACATCATAACATTCACTGTAGGTAATTTCATACATAAGGATTTAGTTCTGGACTGTCAGGGCAAGTTAGATGAACATCTCTGAATCAGCAATGCATGACAGGAATCACAAACCCGTACTGGTTTTGGTGAAGAAGGCAAAGGTAGTTCGTTGTCAGAGCAGGCATTACAGAAAATTTCCCCACAGTTTCTACAGTGGTGCTATTAAATAAATCAGAGGGGGAAAAAAAAAACTTTAATAAGCATTTTTGCATCCCAAATTTTGGGACTCACTTCCTACCTCCCTTACCTTTCTCTTAGAGAGTGAGAATTCCTTTTCACAAAGTTTACAATGTGTTGCTTCTTTGTCTTTCAGCCAAACCAGTCCCTAGTAGGAAGAAAATATTAATGCTCAAATTGGTAACACTAAAAATTACATGTGAAAACTTTTTCCCCAAGAACATTATTTATAGGGATAGATATATGAAGAATGGAAAATAAGTTATTTTCTTTGAGAGATGTATATATTTGTAGATAAAATATGTATGGAATTAGCCTCAAAATATTCTGGGTTGGGGAGGGGGATGTGGATTAAGTATAAAAACAAGATTGCAGCCAGGCGACAATGGCTCACACCAGTAATTCCAGCTACTTGGGAGGCTGAGGTAAGAGGATCACTTGCGGCCTAGAGTTCAAGACCAAGCTGGGTGACATAGAGTCTGTCTCTTAAAAATTGAAAAAATGAAAAATCAGGACTGCACATGATAAATACTGAATATAGGCAATGGTTCATTTTACTCTTTCTATACAGTTGTGTATGTTAGAATATACACATGTAAAAATGCTTTAAAGAGGTAAAAATCTGTTACTGATGGGAATTCTCTTCAGGAAAAGAAACTTAAAGATTAAAAGAACCTTAAAAATACTCCAACAACATTTTATTTTTTAAATGTTTGTGGGTACACAGTAGTTACGTATTTATGGGGTGCATGGGATGTTTTGATACAGGCATGCGATGTGAAATAAGCACATCATGGAGAATGGGGTATCCTAGTCCAACAATGTTTAAAGATAAATTCTCACTGTGTGAAATGCAAGAGGTTGGCATTATGTATAACTTATACCTTAAGACCCTAAAATTTGAAGAAAATTAGGGAAATCAGATATTGAAGTTCATTATTTTATAAGACCTCTTCAGGAGGCCGAGGCAGGAGGATTGCTTGAGGCCGGGAAGACTGCCCTGAGGAACAAAGACTCCATCTTTACAAAAAAATTAACCAGGCTGCGTGGCATAAGCCTATAGTTGCAGCTACTCTGGAAGCTGAGAAGGGAGAATCGCTTAAGCCCAGGAGTTTGAGGCTGCAGTGAACTATGATTGTGCCACTGCACTCGAGCCTGAGCAACAGAGTGAGACCCTGTCTCCAGAAAAAAGGCGGGGGAAAAAAGGACCTCACCTTAAGAAGTTTTACATGGCTATTTCCCTCAACTTTTATAACATTTAATAGCTGCTATGTAAACATTAGTAAAAAATGGATGTAAGTAGTCTTAGGCAGTATTTATAATAACCTGACCTTTTTTTTTTTTTTTTTTTGAAAAGAGACAAAGAGTCTCACTCTGTTGCCCAGGCTGTAGTGCGGTGGTGCAATCTCAGCTCACCGCAACCTCTGTCTCCCGAGTTCAAGTGATTCTCCTGCCTCAGCCTCCCTGTAGCTGGGATTACAGGCACACGCCACCATGCCCGGCTAATTTTTATATTTTTAGTAGAGATGGGGTTTCAAAATGTTGGCCAGGATGGTCTCAAACTCCTGATCTCAGGTGATCCGCCCACCTTGGCCTCCCAAAGTGCTGGGATTACAGGCATAAGCCACCAAGCCCAGCCTACTTGACCCATTGTTAACTAGCTTGCTTAACCAATCTTGGCTAGAAAGACCTTTTTTCCCCTGTGAAGGCAACTTTGTTAGATGATTATCAGCTTTACAATGAGAAGACCCAGATGAAGGAGGAGCCTCAATACTGACTGATTTCCTAGAACATGTTCCTAAAAGAGCCCAGACCAAAGAACCCAAGTATAACAGAAGATTCCAACTTGGACATGGAGCAACTGCAACCTATAAATTACTACTGAAGCACAGGAACCTTTATTACCTTAGAGAGAAAAATTCTCCAAGCAAGAAAGGCCCATAGACACATTTCTAAAAACATGAGTTTTCTTAAAAGACTTTTCCAAAAGCAGAATTCTTTGAAGAAAAAAAAAGACTAAGCATTCACAGATCAAGATCACAAGGTTGGCCGGGCACGATGGCTCAAGCCTGTAATCCCAGCACTTTGGGAGGCCGAGACGGGCGGATCACGAGGTCAGGAGATCGAGACCATCCTGGCTAACACGGTGAAACCCCGTCTCTACTAAAAAAGTACAAAAAACGAGCCGGGCGAGGTGGCGGGCGCCTGTAGTCCCAGCTACTCGGGAGGCTGAGGCAGGAGAATGGCGTAAACCCGGGAGGCAGAGCTTGCAGTGAGCTGAGATTCGGCCACTGCAATCCAGCCCGGGCGACAGAGCGAGACTCCAGCTCAAAAAAAAAAAAAAATCACAAGGTTAATTTCAGGTCTTTTTGTTTCACAGTCTTAATAACTAGCACTTACTGTACAGCAGAGATAATAACAGTGTTGGCTACTGCATGTGAGGAAGCCTAAGTCTCCTTACAACACAGGATTATAAGGGCTTTTTTAAACTAGATAGTTCATATCAGACAAACACCAGCAAAGAGTCAGATGGCTTGAATCATAGAATATATTTTTTTTTAATGCAGGATGGGGGCCAGGTGCAGTGACTCACACCTGTAATCCCAGCACTTTGGAGACTTTGAAAGGCCAAAGTGAGAGGCTCTCTTTAGACCAGGAGTTCAAGACCAGCCTGGGCAACATAGCAAGACCCCATCTCTAAAAAAAAAAAAAAAAAAATTAGCCAAGTGTGGTGGCATGCACCTGTAGTCCCAGCTACTTGGGAGGCTGAGGTGGGAGGATTGCTTCAACCCAGATGTTCAAGGTTATAGTGAGCTATGATTACGCCACTGCACTCCAGCTTGGGAAACAGAGGAAACTCTGTCTCTGAGGGTACAAAAAAAAAAAAAAAAAAGGCAGCAGCAGGAAGGGACCCTAAAAGATAATCTAACTTGATGAAAACCATCCAAAGGAAAGTGATTTGCCAAATGTCCCAAAGCCACCTAGTGGAAGCAGCTTGTAAGGGCATTAGGTTCAGAAACAACCTTGCTGACTTTGAGACTAGGCCTTTGGAGACTAGAACTTGAGACTAGGCCTTTGGAGACTTCTTTTCATTGAACTTACCTGCCGCCCTCCCAGGGAGAGAAGCTCACTTTAAGGTAAGCCTAGTGTGTCCCTGTGAAGGGATCTCAGACATGAGCACCTGCAGCCCTCTCATTTTACACATGAGAAAATTTAAAGCCTAGGGAGCTGAAGCTGCCTGCTCAAGGAAACAGCTATTTACCAGAAGAGCTAAGACTAGAACGGAACAACCTCTTGCTCTGCAAATAAACAGCAATTTTTCTCTGCCCAATTCCAGGATGTTAGCTGCTAGACTTACACCCCCTAGATAGGAGACTATGGGATTCTTCTCTGGAGAAACTCACTGCTACAGAGAAAAGTACTGTAAATACTAAACATAAGCAGAAGGTACCGAATAGTTCACTAATCACAGCAGATTCCTCTATGGTGAGGCCTACCAGTCTATAACAACCCACCCAACCAACATACACACAAGGTTTCCAATAACCCTTATTTGTGCCTTTTATTGAAATTGGGGGATATCACAACATTTGAGAAAACTTCAGAGAATCGATAATGAGGCTGGGTACAATGGCTTACACCTGTAATCCCACCACTTTGGGAGACTGAGGTGGGAGGATCACTTGAGCCCAGGAGTTTGAGACCAGCCTGGGCAACACAGTGAGACCCCCCCACCATCTCTAAAAAATAAAAATTAGTGGGGTGTGGTGATGCATAGCTGTGGTCCTAGCAACTCAGGAGGCTGAGGAGGGAGGATTGCTTGAACCCAGAAGTTCAAGCTTTTACAGTGAGCTATGATGGAGTCACTGCACTCCGGCCTGGGCAACAGAGACACTTTCTCTAAAAAAAAAATTTTTTAATTAAAGAAAAACATTTTTTAATGATAATATCAAACACAAAATATGACAGGATGCTATTTTTTAAAGGAAAAATGAGCAAATAATAGTCCATTGAATGTTAAAAATATGCCTGCAGAAAAAATATCCCACAGAAGGTTACACCTGAATCTAACCAAGGCTTTATTTTATTTTATTATTTAGATGGAGTCTCGCTCTGTCACCTAGACTGGAATGCAGTAGTGGGATCTCGGCTCACTACAATCTCCGCCTCCCAGGTTCAAATGATCCTCTTACTTCAGCCTTCCAAGTAGGTGGGACTACAGGTGCACACCACCATGCCTGGATAATTTTTACATTTTTAGTAGAGATGGGGTTTCACCATGTTGGCCAAGTTGGTCTCGAACTCCTGACCTCAGGTCAATCCACCTGGCTCGGACTCCCAAAGTGTTGGGATTACAGCCGTGAGCCACCGTGCTTGGCCTAATCAAGGCTTTAGATTTAACTTCCAGTTCACAGGCAACAAGTAGACAGGAACAAGTAAACACTACAAACAAACATTCAGAGAAAATCCAGAATGGGAAAAACTGTTTAGGACGGCTGTTCCAGACCCTTCAGCTGGTCAATAGCATGGAAAAGAAAAAAATCAACTCACATATGAATCCAGTTTCCACATAAAAAAACTGGGAAAAGCAGATAATATTCTGTTAAAGATAGATGTGAGTAATAAGTATAAGGCAAAACAAAGTAATAACACAAAATACAGGAGAGATACTATAAAGAGGAGAGTGCAATTGAGAAGCAGATGGGGCTTCTAAGGTACTGGTCGTGTTCTATTATCATTAACCTAAGCAGAGAAATACACAAGTTTTTGTTTTGTTTTGTTTTTTTAGAGATAGAGTTTTGTTCTTGTTGCCCAGGCTGGAGTGCAATGGCATGATCTCAGCTCACCACAACCTCCGCCTCCCGGGTTCAAGCAATTCTCCTGCCTCAGCCTCCTGAGTAGCTGGGGTTATAGGCATGTGCCACTATGCCTGGCTAATGTATTTTTAGTAGAAACAGGTTTCTCCATGTTGGTCAGGCTGGTCTCGAACTCCTGACCTCAGGTGATCTGCCCGTCTCGGCCTCCTAAAGTGCTGGGATTACAGGCGTGAGCCACAGTGCCTGGCCCCACAAGTGTTTTTAAGTTGTACTATATATGCACTCTCATATGCATATTTCACAAAACTTTTTTTAGAGTTTACATAATGATGGTTTCGGCAAATATCCATGTATCCACACATCTTTTTGTTTGTTTGTTTGTTTTTTGAGACAGAGTCTCACCCTGTTGCCCAGACTGGAGCGCAATGGTGCGATCTTTGGCTTACTGCAACCTCCGCCTCCCGGGTTCAAGCAATTCTCCTGCCTCAGCCTCCTAAGTAGCCGGGATTACAGGCATGTCCCACCACGCCCAGCTAATTTTTTCTTTTGTATCTTTAGTAGAGATGAGGTTTCACCATGTTGGCCAAGCAGGTCTCGAACTCCTGACCTTGTGGTCCACCTGCCTTGGCCTCCCAAAGTGCTGGGATTACAGGCGTAAGCCACCGCGCCGAGCCTCCACCCATCTTTTTTTTTTTTTTTTGAGACGGAATCTTGCTCTGTCACCCAGGCTGAAATGCAGTGGCATGATCTCAGCTCACTGCAACCTCCACCTCCCAGGTTCAAGTGATTCTCCTGCCTCAGCCTCCCAAGCAACTGGGACTACAGGTGTGTGCCACCTCGCTCAGCTAATTTTTGTATTTTTAATAGAGGCGGGGTTTCACCATGTTGCCCAGGATGGTCTCAATCTCTTGACCTTGTGATCCACCTGCCTTGGCCTCCCAAAGTGCTGGGATTACAGGTGCGAACCACTGCGTCCGGCCCCATCTTCTTAAAAAGTGTGAGGATATGGCCTGGCGAGGTGGCTCACACCTGTAATCCTAGCACTTTGGGAGGCTGAGATGGGCAGATCACCTGAGGTCAGGAGTTAGAGACCAGCTTTGCTAACATGGTGAAATCCTATCTCTACTAAATATATAAAAATTAGCTGGGCATGGTGGTGGGTGCCTGTAATCCCAGCTACTTGGGAGGCTGAGGCAGGAGAATTGCTTGAACCCAGGAGGGGGAGGTTGCAGTGAGCCGAGATCACGCCATTGTACTCCAGCCTTGGTGGCAGAGCAAGACTGTCTCCAAAAAAAAAAAAAAAAAGTGAGGATAAAATAAAGATATATTCAGAAACGCAAATTATTATTTTTTTCTTTTTTTAAATTTTGGTAGAGACAAGGGCTTGCTATACTACCCAGGCTGGTCTCAAACTCCTGGCCTCAAGCAATCCTCCCACCACAGGCTCTTAAAGCACTGGGGTTACAGGTATGAGCTACCATGCCCAGTCTCCAGATGTGTAAATTCTTACAACCTCTATCTTCATTCACCATTTTCAGGAAGCTACTGAAAGATGTGTTGCCCAAAATAAGGGAGTATACCAAGAGAGAAGTTATAGAATTCAGGCAAGAGGAGCTCCCACAAAGAGGGAAGGTAAAGGAAATTCTGAGAATACCAGCAAAGGGAAACATGAGCAGTAAAGTGGACAACTCTTGAAGTTGGAGGCAAGGCATCAAAGAAAAAATAATGACCTAACCAATTACCTAATATATTTTACCACGTGGAAAACTTTATCAAGAAGCTTTTTTTAATAGAGGTGTGTCAAGGTATGAGAAAACTCAAATGTTATACAACTAATTTGTTTTTAAAAAGAGAGGGGCGGCTGGGTGCGGTGGCTCACGTCTGTAATCCCAGCATTTCGGGAGGCTGAGGTGGGCGGATCACGAAGTCAGGAGTTCGAGACAAGCCTAGTCAATATGGTGAAACCCCATCTCTACTAAAAATACAAAAATCAGGTGGCACGTGCCTATAATCTCAGCTACTCAGGAGGCTGAGGCAGAAGAATCACTTGAACCTGGGAGGTGGAGGTTGCAGTGAGTCGAGATCATGCCACTGCACTTCAGCCTAGGCAACAGAGGCAGACTCCGTCTCAAAAAAAAAAAAAAAAAGAGGGCAATTATTAACTCCACAGGAAGAATAAAGCAGTTCAAGTAAGAAAACATAATCACAGTACCTGGCTCAGCAAGGAACAACATTTAAATAGTCATAATAAAAAATTCAGAGTAGGGGCTAGACGCAGTGGCTCACACCTGTAATCCCAGCACTTTGGGAGGCCGAGGCAGGTGAATCACCTAAGGTCAGGAGTTTGTGACCAGCCTCGCCAACATGGCGAAACTGTCTCTACTAAACATACAAAAATTAGCCAGGTGTGGTAGGACACACCTGTAGTCCCAGCTACTCGGGAGGCTGAAGCAGAAGAATCGCTTGAACCCGGGAGGCAGAGGTTGCAGTGAGCCGAGATCGTGCCACTGCACTCCAGCCTGGGTAACAGAGCGAGACCCTGTCTCAAAAAAAAAAAAGAAAAGAAAAAAACTAGCTGGGCTTGGTGGCAGGTGCCTGTAATTCCAACTACTGGGGAGGCTGAGGCAGGAGAATCACCGAACCCTGGAGGCAGAGGTTGCAGTGAGCTGAGATCATGCCATCGCACTCTAGCCTGGGTGAAGAAGCAAGACTCCGTCTCAAAAAAATATATAGAATAAGACAGGTGTGGTGGATCATGCTTGTAATCCCAGCACTTCAGGAGGCCAAGACCGGAGGACTGCCTGAGGACAGGAGTTCAAGACCACTCTAGACAACACAGCAGATACTGTCTCTACAAAAAATGTAAAAATTAGCCAGGCAAGGTGGCACGCACCTGTGGTCCCAGCTACTCAGGAGGCTGAGGCAAGAGGACAGCTTAAGCCCAGGAGTGTGAGACTGCAGTGAACTATGATTGTGCCAGTGCACTCCAGCCTGGGCAACACAGCAAGACCCCATCTCAAACAAAATAATAAATAAAATAACATAAATAAAATATATATATAAAGTAAATGAATGCCACAAAAAACTTTACTTAATTATACTGGGAGACCGGAAAGACGAAAATGAGAGTGAGCAAAACTCTACATCCACCATATGAAGAAGTTAATATATAAGTCTAAAACTGCTGAATCAATAGCAAATAGTACATACTGAATATTAGTTAGAAACACAGGGATAAATGCCAGAAGAAACAGCTAAAAAACTGAAAGTAGCTCCCTTTGGGTGGCAGGAGCTAGGGCAGATAAAGGACAAGGGAGTGAAGAACAAGAGACTGCTACCATCATCGTTATTATTATTATTTATATTATTTGGTGCTAAATCTTCTTAGTATTATTTTTTAAAAATGTTTTGCATGTAACATTTTTTTGTCACCCAGGCTGGCGTGCAGTAGCACGATCAAGGCTCCCTGCAGCCTCAACCTCCCAGGTTCAAGCAATCCTCCCACCTCAGCCTCCCAAGTAGCTGAGACTACAGACCTGGCTAATTTTTTCTTATTATTTAGTAGAAACAAGGTCTATGTTGCCCAGGCTGGTCTTGAACTCCTGGCCACAAGCAATCCTCCTGCCTCGGCCCCTCCAAGTGCTGGGATTACTGGTGTGAACCACCACACCCAGTATCATGTAACACTTCTTGATTTTAAAAAATGAAGTTGTTGGGTAGGAAGCCACCTGTCACTGAAGTGATCACACAGACACTGTCCTTTCTTCTATGCTGTAGCAAGGATTCAGACACATTCACAACCATACTGGTAAACTGTACCAACCACTTTCACTCACATGTATTAACCTACTCGATATTCAGAGCAACCCTAGGCAGAATCATCAGCCTATTTCAGAAGAGGAAGCTGAGGCTCAATAAGGATACATGACTTGCTGAAAGTAAAAGAACTAGTAAGTAATAGACTGGCATAGGAACTCAAGATTCTCAAGTTCATAGGCAATTTCACTCTATCATGCCATACTTTGTAGGAAAGTAAAATTATTTCTAAGGTCAGTTTCTTTCTTTTTTTTTTTTTTTTTTTGAGATAGAGTCTTGTTCTGTTGCTCAGGCTGGAGTGCAATGGCGTGATCTCTGCTCATTGCAACCTCCACCATCTGGGCTCAAGCAATTCTCCTGCCTCAGCCTCCTGAGTAGCTGGGATTACAGACGCCCACTACCACGCCTGGCTAATTTTTGTATTTTCAGTAGAGATGGGGTTTCACCACGTTAGCCAGGCTGATATCAAACTCCTGACCTCAAATGATCCACCTGCCTCGGCCTCCCAAACAGCTGGGATTACAGGTGTAAGCCACTGCACCCGGCCTCTAAGGTCAGTTTCTAAAGGAATGTTATTAATAATGTGACTCTAGGGGTACAGGGAAGAGATGAACTCCCAGCATCCAAGCTCCTCATTCAGTGCTTTGGCCTCTATATATCCTGGGATTCATCAATAATACATTAGATTCACACAGGGCTTTACCTTCCACTGGAGACTTTCACATACCTTCCCAGTTTAGGAAAACGTTCTACTCACCTGCAATGCTTTGTTGGCTTCTTTTATGTCTTCAATTTTAAGTTTTGACCTAAAAAGATTACAAATAGGTCCAAATTTCAGTACACATATTTAAATATAGAACATTCAGTATTTCAGTAGGTATTGGTATTTCATAGGATACAAAATTATGTATAGTATATGATCTTTATGGTCTTCTCTGGCTAGTGGAATATTTCATATTCTCCTATATTTTCTAAATGTCCTAAAGCAAAAATATTTTAGGTTTAAAACTTGCTTTTTAAGAAATACTGGCATTTTCATGTGATCATGACAATATTAATAGCTATCATTTATTGTAGGTTTACTATGTGCCTTTGCAGGCATAATCTCGTGTAATCTATACAAAAACCTATTTTAAAGATGAAGAAATGTCTGATGAAGTTTAGTCACTTGTAAGAGGTCACAGAGCTGGCAACTGGGGGAGCTAGGATTCAAACCCTTGTCTGTGACCAAGGTAAAAGGGCACATGCTAACCATTATGCACGCTATTTCTCTAGCAAATACAGAAGTGCTAAGGAAGAAAATACTGTGAGCCAGGCGTGGTGGCTCAGCACTTTGGGGGGCCAAGGCGGGTGAATCATCTGAGTTCAGGAGTTTGAGACCAGCCTGGTCAATATACAGTGAAACTCCATCTCTACTAAAAATACAAAAATTAGCTGGAAATAGTGGTACACGCCTGTAGTCCCAGCTACTCGGGAAGGTGAGGCAGGAGAATCGCTTAAACCCAGGAGGCAGAGGTTTCAGTGAACCAAAATCACAGCACTGCACTCCAGCCTGGGTGACAGAGCGAGACGCCATCTCTCAAAAAAAGCAACAAAAAAGAAAATACTGTGGAAGACATAGCTGCAAATACTTTTCCACTTTTTTGATGGAGTTTCGTTCTGTTACCCAGGCTGCGGTACAGTGGCACGATCTCAACTCACTGCAACCTCCACCTCGTAGGTTCAGTTTCTTGAGTAGCTGGGATCAGAGGCACCCGTCACCACTCCCAGACTAATTTTTGTATTTTTAGTAGAGAGAAGGCTTTACCATGTTGGCCAGGTTGGTCTCGAACTCCTGACTTCAAGTGATCCGCCCGTCTTGGCCTCTCAAAGTGCTGGGACTACAGGTGTGAGCCACCAAGTCTGGCACTTTTCCACCTTTTGAAAATATGTATGTTGGGCCAGGTGCAGTCACTCATGCCTGTAATCCCAGCACTTTGGGAGACGGAGGTGAGCAGACCACCTGAGGTCAGGAAGGAGTTCAAGACCAGCCTGGCCAACATGGGTGAAACCCCATCTCTACTAAAAATACCAAAAAAATTAGCTGGGCGTGGTGAGGGGCGCCTGTAATCCCAGCTACTCGGGCGGCTGAGGCAGGGAGAATCACTTGGACCGGGGAAGCAGAGGTTGCATTGAGCCGAGATTGTGCCAATGAGCTCCAGCCTGGGCAACAGAGCAAGACACCACCTCAAAAAACAAGAAAAAGAAAAAAGAAAATACATATATTAGAATCAACTTACTACCAAGTCGTATAACTTTTTTTTTTAAGACGGAGTTTTGCTCTTTCACTCAGGCTGGAGTGAACTCGCAAGATCTCGGCTCACTGCAACCTCTGCCCCCAAGGTTCAAGCGATTCTCCTGCCTCAACCTCCCGACCAGCGGGGATTGTAGGCACCCGCCACCACACCCAGCTAATTTTTGTATTTTTTGTAGAGATGGAGTTTTGCCATGTCGGCCAAGCTGTTCTCAAACTCCTGACCTCAGGTGATCCACCCACCTCGGCCTCCCAAAGTGCTAGGATTACACGTGAGCCACCATGCCCAGCCTGAATTGGTATAATTTAATTTTTTTTCTTCTTTAAAAAATAAAATACATATGTTAATGAAAATGCAAATTATAAAAAACAGTAATTACCTGTGATCCCATTACCCAGAGGTAATGGGATCTTCTCTACACATCTGTGGATATATTTTAAATGGAATAATTATCTACATAGTTTTCCATAACCAGCTATTTTCACAATATATCCTGAACAGCTTGCAGCTACTGACTTGTTACTGAGTATCTGCCATATCATTATAGTAAATGGTTACTTGGTATATACAATGAAAAAGAATATAAAATCGTTTATATAATTATTATCTACTGTTAATCTTTTAACGTGTTTCAAATTTTTCACCACAAAAGTTGTTTATTAAAATTACAATGACTAGTTCAGGCACGGTGGCTCCTACCTGTAATCCCAGCACTTTGGGATGCCGAGGTGGGCAGATCACTTGAGGTCAAGAGTTCCAGACCAACATGGTGAAACCTCATCTCTACCAAAAACACAAAAATTAGCCAGGCATGGTGGTATGCACCTGTAGTCCCAGCTACTCAGGTGGCTGAGGCAGGAAAATCGCTTGAACCTGGAAGGCATAGGTTGCAATGAGCCAAGATCACACCACTGCCTTCCAGCTTGGGCAATAGAGCGAGACTCTTGTCTCCAAAAAAAAAAAAAAAAGCAAACAACAACAACAAAATTGGAATGACTAAAACATCAGTATTAATTCTCTTATAAATGAAATTCCTGAATCAAATGATATATCAGATACTAAAGCCTCTACAACTGAAGCAGAACATTAAAAATCTGCTTTGCCCTATAAAATGCTCTGCATTCCAAGACATAAAAATGAAGTGTGAGTCTTTCACCCACCTCATATTGACTCTTACGGTGGAAATAATCAATGTAAAACTACACACTGTAAAAATACTGACATAATAATCACATTTTCTTGGCTAAATTCACATCTACAAAATGTGCCTCAGGAAAACTGACTCTGTTGGGAATAGTGGCCACAACAGTGATGATTTAATTGTGCTATACAGAAAAATTGAATATGGAATTAAAGTGGCTTAATGGTATTCACCACAGAAAATGTTTTCTTGGCTGGGCACAGTGGCTCACGCCTGTAATTCCAGCACTTTGGGAGGCCAAGGCAGGCGGATAACCTGAGGTCAGGAGTTCGAGATCAGCCTAGCCAACATGGTAAAACCCTGTCTCTACTAAAAATACAAAATTACCCAGGAGTGATGGCACACACCTGTAACCCCAGCTACTCTGGAGGCTGAGGCAGGAGAAACACTTGAATCCAGGAGGCAGAGGTTGCAGTGAGCCAAGATCATGCCACTGCATGCCAGCCTGGACGACAGAGCGACACTCGGTCTCATGCCCTGTCTGGGAAATACTTTTTTAGGAAAATTTACTGGTATTGATAGATTTCTGATTTAAATGCCCTTATTCATAAATATGGACTCAAAAAAGCCTCTCTATGATACATATTGCCTAAGTGTCCTAAAGAAAGGAGCATCAACTACAATTCCAATAACCATAATGTACAAGAATACCTTCTCAGCCAGGCATACATAATGTACAAGAATACACTTCTCCCAGGTGGCTCACGCCTGTAATCCCAGCACTTTGGGAGGCCAAGGTGGGTGGATCACTTGAGATCAGGAGTTCGAGACTAGCCTGATCAACATCGTGAAATCCCACTTCTACTAAAAATACAAAATTAGCCAGGTGTGGTGGCGCACATCTGTAATCCCAGCTACTCGGGAGGCTGAGGCAGGAGATTTTGTATATATGTATATACTTATACGTATATATTTACATATATACATATATATAAATATATATAGTAGTAGTACCAGCTACTCAGGAGGCTGAGACAGGAGAATTACTTGAACCCGGGAGGCGGAGGTTGCAGTGAGCCAAGATTGCGCCACTGCACTCCAGCCTAGGTGACAGAGCAACTCTGTCTCCAAAAAAAGAGATAGACTTGGAAGGCTTTAAACATTGACTGTTCTTCTGAGTAATTACCATTCTTCTGTATAATTACAGTAGACTGTCTAATTTAATAATTAAGGAAATGAAAATAAGCCTGAAAGGAAATACATACATATATGTATATATATGTATGCATGTGTATACATATATACATATTCTCCTGTCTCAGCCTCCGAAGTAGCTGGGACTACAGGCACATGCCACCATGCCCGTCTAATTTTTGTATTTTTAGTAGAGATGGGGTTTCGCCATGTTGGCCAGGCTGCCCTCGAACTCCTGACCTCAAGTGATCTGCTCACCTCAGCCTCCTAAAGTTCTGGGATTACGGGCGTGAGCCACAGCACCTGGCCCAAATCTATCTTTTTATAAGAATTCTTCAGGCCACGTGTGGTGGCTCACGCCTGTAATCCCAACACTTTGTGAAGCTGAGGAGGCAGGAGGATCATTTGAGCCCAGGAGTTTGAGACCAGCCTGGGCAACAGAGTGAGACCCCACCTCCATATAAAATATATAAATAAAAATGTAAAAAAGAATCCTTCGAGTTGGATGTAGTGGCTGACACCTGTAATATTAATGCTTTTGGAAGCCAAAGTGAGAGGACTGCTTGAGGCCAGAAGTTTGAGACCAGCCTTAGGCAACACAGTGAGACTCTGTCTCTATTTAATTTTTTAAAAAAATAATCTTTCAGGTCAGGCACAGTGGCTCACGCCTGTAATCCCGGCAGTTTGGGAGGCCAAGGCAGGAGGATCACGAAGTCAGGAGATCAAGACCATCCTGGCTAAAACTATGAAATCCCATCTCTACTACCAAAATACAAAAAAAATTAGCCAGGTGTGGTGGCAGGCGCCTGTGGAGGCTGAGGCAGGAGAATGGTGTGAACCCAGGAGGTGGAGCTTACAGTGAGCCAAGACAGCACCACTGCACTCCAGCCTGGGCAACAGAGCAAGACTCCATCTCGGAAAAGAAAAAAAAAAAAAAACAACAATAATAATCTTTCAATAATAAGCTGGTAAGAGTAAATATTTCACTTTTCAAACCCAGTAAGTAGAGGTTGCAGTGAGCCCAGATCACACCACTGCACTCCAGCCTGGGTGACAGAGTAAGACCCTGCCTCAAATAAATAAATAAATAAATAAATAAATAAATAAATAAAGGCAACAGCAAGACATTTATATGATCATGCCTGTAATACAACTATAAAGTCTCTATTAAGTATGAAGTGAGGGGCTGGGCGTGGTGGCTCATGCCTGTAATCCCAGCACTTTGGGAGGCCAAGGTGGGCAGATCACCTGAGGTCAGGAGTTCAAGACTAGCCTGGCCAACATGGTAATAATGCTATCTCTACTAAAAATTAGCCGGGTGTGGTGGCGCGCACCTGTAATCCCAGCTACTCAGGAGGCTGGGGCAGAAGAATCACTTGAACCCAGGAGGCAGAGGTTGCAGTGAGCTGAGATAGCACCACTGCATTCCAGCCTGGGTGACAAAAGCAAAACTCTCTCTCACACACACACAGAAAAGTATTAGTTGGGGAATGGGTGAAAAGTAACACCCTAGGTTTACTTTTAATATTCCTAGGTTTACTATTCCATTGTTTTAATATTAAACCATTATGATCTTAGTAAATGCAAAGATGTTTATTTTTTTATTGGGAGGATTGCTCACTGTTGAGTGTCTAGCACTTAGTACAGTGCCTGGCACATAGTAGAAGCTCAGTGTCTGTCAATAAATAAATGGAAAATAAGGTAATAAGCACTTTGCACAGGGTCTGCCTCAAAGTGCTCAATAAATAGACACTAGATTGGAATTGAAATCTTGCTTATCAGAACCACAATGCAAATTGTTCTTTGAAAAGCTCTAAAGACAAAAACAGCTTTATCTTTTTGAGATCTAATATTTCCTTTTGTGGTTCTAATGAATTACTCCTTATGTCCTTGGAAACTGGTTGCATTATCTCTTAATGGAATCCCACCTTTAGCAACTAAGTCTCCATTCTAGTATGATTTCTACTTAATTGAATATATACAAATGACATATATGTCCATATAACTAATTCTATCTAAATCAATGACAAGATGTTTACAGATAGAATTGTTTGAGGTTAGCTAAACTTTGGGGATTAATACTCAGGAGAAGGGAAGTACTTGCTTTTTTATCTTAAACCTTTTTGTGCTATTTGAATGTTCTAATCATATAAAACATCAAAGAGATTTATATCGGTGATGAGATTATGAGACATTGTAGCTTTCTTATTTTTACTTTCCCGTATTTAAAAAAGTGGGCTGGGCACAGTAGCTCACACCTGTAATCTCAGCACTCTGAGAGGTTGAGGCGGGATGATGTCTTGAGCCCAGGAGTTCAAGACCAGCCTGGGCAACATAGCAAGATCCTAACTCTACAAAAAATAAAAAAAAAAAAATTAGCCAGGCAAGGTGGTGTGCGTCTGTGGTCCCAGCTACTCCAGAGGCTTGAGATAAGAAAACAGCCTGAGCCTGAGAGATCAAGGATGCAGTGAGCTGTGACTGCGTCACTGCACTCCAGCCTGGGCAACTTGAGAGAAAGACTTGTTTCAAAACAAATAAAAATAAATAAAAAAAAATTAAAGTGACTATACTTTTTAAATGTGGCAGTGGTACATTCAATACTAAATTAAACCTTTTTGAGCTTATTCCAAATATCTGGTAGTATGTTCCATCAGGCACAAAGCTGCTAACCCAAAACACAGACCATGGGGAAATAAAGGAAAATGTGGCTGGGAACAGTGACTCACACCTGTGATCCCAGCATTTTGGGAGGCTGAGGTGGGAAGATTGCTTGAGGTCAGGAGTTTGAGACCAGCCTGGGCAACATGCAAGACCCCACCCATCTCTATAAAAAATAAAAATTAGTAGGGCATGATGGTGCATGCCTGTAGTCTCAGCTACTTGGTAAGCTGAAAGGTGAAAGGGTTGCTTGAGCCCAGGAGGTCAAGGCTGCAGTGAGTTATGATTGTACCACTACACTCCAGCCTAGGCGAGACCCTGTCTTTGAAAAAAAAAAGGAAATGTGAGAAAGGCAGAACACCACTTCTCCATCTTGTCTTTACAGGATCCCAATGACATTTTACTTCAACAAAGCCAAACTGTATGAAGTTAAGCCCTGTCTCCAGGAGGCATGAAACCACCTCTACTTCTCATGCTGCTGGCTTCTTCTCACAACAATCTGAAAGACAGCTCCCTGGATATTTTGAAACCTCAGCTTCTGTTTTTCTGAGAAAAATATATTAATAACTTCTGAATTCTCTGATATTGAAGAAATTGAACAAGAGTGTTAGTTTTCATCTATTGGGAAATATTCAAAGCTAAGTCTACTAAAATGAGTAAAACTTTAAATATAATCTCTCTAGTCTAGTCTCATTTTTAAATCTTTATAGTTTTTGTTTTGTTTAATAGTTCATATCTTTCTCTTTTTTTTTTTTTTTCTTTTGAGACAGAGTCTTGCTCTGTCGCCAGGCTGGAGTCAGCTCACTGCAACCTCCACCTCCTGGGTTCAAGCGATTTTTGTGCCTCAGCCTCCCAAGTAGCTGGGATTACAGGCACACGCCACCACAAGCAGCTAATTTTTGTATTTTTAGTAAAGACAGGGTTTCACCATATTGGCGAGTCTGGTCTTGAACTCCTGACCTCATGAACCGCCCACCTTGGCCCAGAATTACATAGTGCTGGGATTACAGGCGTGAGCCACCGCGCCCTGCCTAGTTCATATCTTTCCTGTATTTAAACTTTTCTGCCTAATAGATCTGGCACACTTATATCTTTTATAAAAGTCAATAATGACTACTTAGTTGAAGGAAAAAAGAAATTACTCGCTAAGTTTGTTGCCGAGTTCTTGAAGAGCTTGCTCTTGTTCATGATATATTTTTTTCAACTGCTGATTTTCATCCTGGAGGTTAAGGAACTCCTTCAGAACAATAAAAGACAGAAAATGCAATTTAAAAGAAAGAAACAAGAAACTCCAGATTGTATATATACCATTAATCAGAAACAAACATCCTTTAGCTTTTTAAAAGAAACAAATTGTGTCCAAAGCTCTTTCCTAGCTGCTCTATGTATCAACTATTTTCCGTTTACTTAATCTCTTCACTGATATTTTTTAAGATGACTAGTATATCCATTTCCTTGGTATAATGTAAATTATAATTTATCTTTTTAAATAAGTTAACATTTGTCAAGATAGAATTTTTAAAGTTTTACCACTATTTACTTTTTTAAGACTAATGATTTGTTGAGTCTCATTTCTAAGATGAGATAAGGCATCTTTCTCCTTTTGAAGATCTTCCTGCAAAGTCTGCCTCCATTCCTTCTCAATCTTCAAGTCAGTTTCCAGTTGCACCCTTGAATGACAAATAACACACAGAAGCTCAGTGCTATTTCTCACATGACAGTTGTTATGTATTCTTTACTAAAATCACCCTTTTGGTTTACTACTTTGGCCTTTGTAATGCATTTTTCAGACATTTTCTTTCACAAATATTTTTCGGTAAACAAGTTCAGCAGCACAGGGTTTTCCAATCACAAAATATTGACTCATTTGCCAGCCATGAAACAATCCTTGCTAAACCATTTACATCATTAATTAATTCCATAGACATAAATATTGCATAAGCACAGAAAATGCCTTGGAAAGGCAAACATCATAATATTAAAACTGGTTACATCTTGGGAATAGAACTAAGAGGAGGAATGTAAGATTCTAATTGTCTTACACTTCTATGCCATGTGAAAAATTTTACAAAAAACTTTATTCCAATGTAAGAATTATAGCAATTGCTAAATCAGTTTAAATTCAGTAACGGCAAAATCAGCCCTGTTGCAGAGTGCTAATTTGCAAATTACTATTGGAAGCTGAGCAATTACATGAAAGACCTAAAACCAAGCAGACATTGGGGGAAAGTCCACACTGCCTGGAAATGCCAATTCTGAAAGCATTCCTGCAATCTTCTTCTTCTTCTTCTTTTTTTTTTTTGAGACAGGGTCTTGCTATGTTGCCAGGCTGGACTCAACTCCTGGGCTCAAGTGATCCTCCCACCTCAGTCTCTCAGCATCTGAGACTATAGGCCTGCCACCAAAACTCCTGAATTATTCTAAAGGTGCTAGCTGGCAAAGAAACATAGTTGAATTTCCACATTTTAAGCTGACTAAAAAAAAGAACACAAATCACTTCCATGATTATTCCTCATAAACAGTTATAATAAGTGAGGCATTTATCTACTAACAATACTACGGTTACTAATACTTTATATTTTAATTGCAACATTATAATGTTGAGTACATTATTTTAATATTTTTGTGTTAATATTTAGATTAGTTTTTATTTCCTAATAGTTAGCATTTCCATATACAGACATATATTTTCCAGTGGAATAAATTTTAGATTTTGTAATTCAGGTTGAGGAGAAGAATACCTGAAAATGGAATTTACAAATTATCGATAAATACTATTTTACTACAAATTTAAAATTTGAACAGTATCTCTTCAACTGTTATTTCCTTACAACATTGACAAGAAAAAAAAACTGATTCCCACTGGGGCCACTGTCTGTGTGAAGCCTGCACATTCTCTCCATGTCTGTGTAAGTCTTCTCCAGGTACTCCAGTTTCCTCCCAGATCCCAAAGATGTGCACATTAGATGAACTGGCATTATCTACATTGTCCCAGCCTGAGTGTGGGTGTGTTTGGGTACATCCTGTGATGGAATAGTGTCCTGTGGAAGACTGGTTCCCACTGGGTGCCCAACTTGCCAGAATAGGCGCCAGCCACCAGTGAGCCTGAACTGTAATAACTGGGCAAAGAATGAGCTTACTCGTTTTTATTCATCTTTCCTTAAATGTATGTATAACTCACGTTTATTTCAATATTTAATACTAGAAGACCAGAAGGTCTTTAGTTAGCAATTTAGTGATTTTTTTGTGAAAATAATTATGCAGTAGAAACTTAACTCTTCTTCATATCAAGTAGCCTATGATAAAACTGGTTTCATTTAGCATCATTTCACTCAGTCAGAGTTTCCAAGAACCTGTCAATGACATTAAGTGAGGATTTACTGTGTATGTTACATAATGTGAGAACTTACTGTGTATGTTACAAACACTGAAGTAACCAAAGCACACAGTACCCTGTTTATTGGCCTCATCATCCAGAATCAGAAAAAAAGTGAATGAAAAAGCAAAGGAAATTTTTGTTTTTAAGTTATATACATATATTGTCAGAATACATGTTGAATACTGAAGGCAAAAACCATAAAAGGAAAAAAGGAAGATGTACCAGGCATGGTGGCTCATGCCTGTAATCCCAAAATTTGGGGAGGCCAAAGCGGGCAGATCTCTTGAGGCCAGGAGTTCAAGACCAGCCTGCCCAACATGGTGAAACCCCATTTCTACTAAAAATACAAAATTTAGCCGGGTGTGCTGGTGTCCGCCTGTAATTCTACTACTTGGGAGGCTGAGGCAGGAGAATCGCTTGGACCCGGGAGGCGGAGGTTGCAGTAAGCCAAGATCTCACCACTGTACTCCAGCCTGGGTGACAGAGCAAGACTCCATCTCAAAAAAAAAGAAAAAGAAAAAGTAAGATGTAAGTACATAAAGAATTAAAATGTCTAAATAAAAACCACTATAATCAACATTTTAAACTAAACAATAAACTTAGAAAAAATTTTCAGGCTGGGCACAGTGGCTCATGCCTGTAACTCCAGCACTTTGGGAGGCCGAGGCAGGCGGATCACCTGAGGTCAGGAGTTCGAGAACAGCCTGGCCAACATGGTGATACCCTGTCTGTACTAAAAATACAAAAATTAGCCAGGCGTGGTGGCACACACATTTAATCCCAGCTATTCAGGAGGCTGAAGCACGAGAATTGCTTGAACCTTGGAGGCAGGGGTTGCAGTGAGCTAAAATCGCACCACTGCACTCCAGCCTAGGCAACAGAGTGAGACTCTAAAATATATATATATATGGTTCATGCCTGTAATCCCAGCACTTTGGGAGGCTGAGATAGGCAGATCACAAGGTCAGGAATTCGAGACCAGCCTGGCCAACATGGTGAAACCCTGTCTCTACTAAAAACACAAAAACTATCTGGGCATGGTGGCAGGTGCCTGGAATCTCATCTACTCAGGAGGCTGAAGCATGAGAATTGCTTGCACCCAGGAGGTGGAGGTTGCAATGAGCTGAGATCGCGCCACTGCACTCCAGCCCGGGTGACCAAAAAAAAAAAAAAAAAAAAAAAAAAAAATTGGGTTATCACTACAGAATAAGTTGCATTACTGCAGAATATCAGATTGTCTTACCCATGCTTTTGTCAAACACTAGAAAGGTAATTCAGTAACAGAGTACCAGAGTTTCAAGACTATTCTACTGAAGGGCCAAGTATCCCAGTCGTGTTCTTCATGTGCTTCATTTGACAAGGCACAGAGACTTACACAACAAACCCAGGGCAACATTAATAAATCTGATGACTTAAATGCTCCTTGTAACTTAAAATTAAGAGGAATTTTTTTTTTCTGAATGTTTTGGGGTTTTTGTTTTTAGAGACAAGAACTCACTCTGTCACCCAGCAGGCTGAAGTTTAGTGGCACAATCACAGCTCACAGCAACCTTGAACTCCTGGGCTCAAGCAATCCTTTTGCCTCAGCCTGCCGAGCAGCTGGGGCTACAGGTGTGTGCCACAACACTCAGCTAATTTTTTCTTTCTTTCTTTCTTTTTGTAGGGACAGCGTCTCATTATGTTGCTCAGGCTGGTCTTCAACTCCTGGCGTCAAGCAATCCTCTCGCCTCAGCCTCCTAAAGCGCTGGGATTACAACCATGTGCCACCACGCCCGGCCCTGCTTTTGGCTTTGGAAGTGGATTTCAGTTTCACAGTTTTCACAGTGTAGAAATAATATGGATTTTCTTTTTTTTTTTTTTTTTTTTTTTTTTTTGAGACGGAGTCTTGCTCTGTCGCCTAGGCTGGAGTGTAGTGGCGCGACCTCGACACACTGCAACTTCCGCCTCCCGGGTTCAAGCGATTCTTCTGCCACAGCCTTCTGAGTAGCTGGGATTACAGGCGCCCGCCACCACGACTGGCTAATTTTTAAAAAATTTTTAGTAGAGGCCGGGCGCGGTGGCTCAAGCCTGTAATCCCAGCACTTTGGGAGGCCAAGACGGGTGGATCACGAGGTCAGGAGATCGAGACCATCCTGGCTAACACGGTGAAACCCCATCTCTACTAAAAATACAAAAACTAGCCGGGCGAGGTGGCGGGCGCCTGTAGTCCCAGCTACTCAGGAGGCTGAGGCAGGAGAATGGCGTAAACCCGGAAGGCGGAGCTTGCAGTGAGCTGAGATCTGGCCACTGCACTCCAGTCCGGGCAACAGAGTGAGACTCCACCTCAAAAAAAAAAAAAAATTTTTAGTAGAGATGGGGTTTTACCATGTTAGTCAGGCTGGTCTCGAACTCCTGACCTCGTGATCCACCTGCCTCAGCCTCTCAAAAGTTCTAGGATTATAGGTGTGAGCCACCAGGCTCAGCCTGTAGGTTTTTAACCACAGTAATGTTCCCTGGCCTAAAGCCAGGGAATTCTACATATTAATTCCTCAAATTCCTCAAATTATTATATTTGTGGTAGATTTAAATGGAGTACAGAATTCTGATTCTGGAAAAGATGAAGTAAGCACATTATTCCCTATCCCTCCAACTAAGTACAGTTAAAAACTCTGGACATTATATGTAAAACATACATAAGAAGACTCCAAGGCCAAGCACAGTGGCTCACGCCTGTAATCCCAGCACTTTGGGAGGCCCAGATAGGCGGATCACCTGAGGTTGGGAGTTCAAGACCTGCCTGGCCAACATGGAGAAACCCCGTCTCTACTAAAAATACAAAATTAGCCAAGCATGGTGGCACATGCCTGTAATCCCAGCTACTTGGGAGGCTGAGGCAGGAGAAAAGCTTGAACCCGGGAGGCGGAGGTTGCAGTGAGCCGAGATCACACCATTGCACTCCAGCCTAGGCGACAAGAGTGAAACTCCACCTCAAAACAACAACAACAAAAGAAGACTTCAGAAAGTAAAGAGAAGATGTCTGATCAGCTAGGAACTCCAGGAATCAAACAACAACATGGTGATGAGCTACCTCAGGTTTCTTTTTGTCTCACATATAGCTGATTAGGTGTTGATGAAGCCCTCAACTCATTAAATACTAATGGGCATAGACCAAAAAAAGCCCCAAGAAGAGCTGTTCCCATGCCAAAGGGCCAGGATATAGCCTAGCAAGACAGAAAACTTTGGATAATAAATGCCCTATTCCAGAAAAACATCTGAGAAAAAACCCATGCCCCTGCAACAAACCTCAGTCAGCAAAAGCTGAGTGAGAAGCCTGGATTTCTACTCTTGCCTGGCAATGATGAGGTAACCTTCTTGCACCCTGCTGTGGTAGTATCAGAAAATGCCAAGTGGGAGCCTGAACCTTCCTAACCCCCAGCAGTAATAAGGCATCTGTTATGGTTTGAATGTTTGTCCTCTTCAAAACTCACATTAAAACTTAATGCCCAGTTTAACAATATTAAGAGGTAAGGCCTTGCCGGCACAGTGGCTCACGCCTGTAATCCCAGCACTCTCGGAGGGCAAGGCAAGCGGATCACTTGAGGTCAGGAGTTTGAGACCAGCCTGGTCAACAAGGTGAAACCTCATCTCTACAAAAAACACAATTAGCCAGGTGTGGTGGTGTGTGCCTATAGTCCCAGCTACTAGGGGTGCTGAGGCAGGAGGATTGCCTGAACTGGGGAGGTCAAGGCTGCAGTAAGCTGAGATCGTATAACTGCACTCCAGCCTGGGCAACAGAGCCAGACCTTGTCTCAAAAAAAAAAAAAAACCGGTGAGCCCTTTAAGAGGTAATTGGCTCATGAGGTCTCTGCCTTCATGAATGAATTAACAGGTTAATGGACTAATGGGTTATCACAAGAATGGGTCTCTTATAAAAGTCAGTTTGGTAGGCCAGGAATGGTGGCTCACACCTGTAATCCAAGCACTTTGGAAGGCCAAGGTAGGAGGATCACTTTAGGAGTTCAAGACCAGCCTGGGCAATATAGTGAGACCACATCTCTATAAGAAAAATAATAAATAAAAATAATAAACAAAAGCCAGTTTGACTCTCAGTACACTCCTCTTGCCCTGTGATGTCTTCTGCCATGTTAGGATGCAGCACAAAGCCCTCACCAGAAGATGACCAAATGTGGCTGCCCAATCTTGGACTTCCCAGATTCCAGAACTGTAAGAAATAAGCCTGTTTTCTTTTTAAATTACCCAGTCTCAGGTACCCAGTTATATCAACTGAAAGTAAACTAATCTGGGCCAGGCACAGTGGCTCATGCCTGTAACCCCATCACTTTGGGAGGACAAGGTAGGTGGGTCACCTGAGGTCAGGAGCTCGAGACCAGCCTGACCAACATGGCAAACCTCATCTCCACAAAACATTAGCCAGGCATGGTGGTACGTGCCTGTAATCCCAGCTGCTAAAGAGGCTGAGGCACAAGAATCGCTTGAACCCAGGAGGCAGAGGTTGCAGTGAGTCAAGATTGCGCCACTGCACTCCAGCCTGGGCAACAAAGCGAAAACTCTGTCTCAGAAAAACAGAAAGTAAACTAATGTAGTCTATCCCTGGATCTAAGGGAAAAAACAAAGAAAAAATAAAAAAAGTGTCTCTCAAGCAACCTCACTGGTAACAATGGAAGAGTAACCTGGGACTTGAATCTGCACGCAGCAGTAAAAAGGCATTTCTTTTTTCTTTTCCTTTTTTTTTTTTTTTTTTGAGACAGAGTCTTGCTCTGTCACCCAGGCAGGAGTGCAGTGGTGCAATCTTGGCTCATTGCAACCTCTGCCTCCCAGGTTCAAGTGATTCTCTCACCTCAGCCTCCCGAGTAATTGGGATTACAGGCACCAGTGACTACGCCTCACTAATTTTTCTGTTTTTAGTAGAGACGGGGTTTCACCATGTTGGCCAGGCTGGCCTCGAACTCCTGACCTCAGGTGATCCACCCGTCTCTGCCTCCCAAAGTGTTGAGATTACAGGCGTGAGCCACCATGCCTGGCCTAACAAGGCATTTCTTAACCACCCCCACAGTATCAGTGAAAGCCAACTGAGAGCCTAGATTACCTCCACCCAGTGGTAATAAGGCATCTCGTCCTCTGTCCTCCAAGATGGTTTCAGCAGAAACCAAGAGGAGAGCCTGGACATCCACTACCCACCAACAGTAACATGGCACCACTCCCCTTCTCCACAGTATCAGTGGAAGCTGACTGGAAGGTTCAGATTTCAATCCCTGCAGTTATTAGGCACCCTACTCCATGCCATCTGGGATGGTCTTGGGCTTCCAACTCCATTTGACGTAAAGGGTTACTGTCCACATCCCCCTACTAGTGTGGTTTCAGTGGAGGCCTGCCAAAACAATATATAAAATCCAGAGTCTATTCTACCCAAAGTATCCTGGATGCGACTGAAAAACATCTGTTATACTAAGGCCCAGGAAGGTCTCAAGTTAGGTGAGAAACATCAATCAACAGATGCTAACATAATAATTCCAGATGGTGGAATTATCTGTCAAGAATTTTAAAGCAGCCACCATTAAAATGCTCCCACTACCAATTAAGACACATCTGAAAAATCATGAGGAAAGAAAGAAGAAACAAAATAAACACAAAAAAGAGCCCGGCCAGGCACCATGGCTCACATCTATAATCCCCACACTTTGGGAGCCCAATACAGGAGGATCACTTAAGACCAGGAGTTCAAGATCAGCCTGGACAACATACCATAGCCCTCATCTCTACAAAAAATAAAAATAAAAATAAATTAGCCAACCATAGTGGTGTATGCCTGTAGTCCTAGGAAGCTTGGGCAGAAGCATCACTTGAGTCCAGAAGTTCAAGTTCACAGTGAGCCATGATCATGCCACTGCCCTACAGCCTAGTCAACAGCAAGATCCTATCACAAAACTAAACAAAAACAAAACAAACAACAAAAGAAAATAGATCAAATGGAAATCTTAGGACTGAAAAACACAATAATCTTGCTGAAAGGGCTCAAGAGAAGAATGAAGATGGTGAGGGAAGAATGAATGAATTTGAAAATATAACAACAGAAATAATCCAATCTGAACAGGAACCTGTGGGACTACTAAAAAAGAAAAAAAGATCGCCTGGGCACAGTGGCTCACGCCTGTAACCCCGGCACTTTGGGAGGCCAAGGTGGGCGGATCACGAGGTCAAGAGATCGAGACCATCCTGGCTAACATGGTGAAACCCTGTCTCTACTAAAAATACAAAAAATTAGCCAGGTGTGGTGGCGGACACCTGTAGTCCCAGCTACTAAGGAGGCTGAGGCAGGAGAATGGCATGAACCCGGGAGGCGGAGCTTGCAGTGAGCCAAGATCATGCCACTGCACTCCAGCTTGGGTGACAGAGTGAGACTCCATCTCGGGGAAAAATAAAAAAAGGCCAGGCGCAGTGGCTCACGCCTGTAATACCAGCACTTTGGGAGGCCAAGGCGGGTGAATCACAAGGTCAGGAATTCAAGACCAACCTGGCTAAGATGGTGAAACCCCGTCTCTACTAAAAATACAAAAAAAAAAAATTAGCCGGGCGTGGTGGCAGGCACCTGTAATTCTAACTACTCAGGAGGCTGAGGCAGGAGAATCGCTTGAACCATGCAGCAGAGGTTGCAGTGGGCTGAGATCACACCACTGTACTCCAGCCTGGGTGACAGGCTGAGACTCCATCTCAAAAAAAAAAAAAAATTAGCTGGGCATGGTGGCACGCGCCTGTAGTCCCAGCTACCCAGGAGGCTGAGGCCACTTGAATCCAGGAGGTTGCAGAGAGCCGAGATCGCACCACAGCACTCCAGCCTGGTGACAGAACAAGACTCCGTCTCAAAAAAAAAAAAAAAAAAGACCCAACATTCATGGTATCAGAGTCTCTGAAGGGAGGAGAAAGCAACTCACACTAAAAAAAAATCTCTGAAAAAGTAATGGCTGAAAATTTCCCAAATTTGACAAAGACATAAACCTACAAAGATATAAGAAGCTGACCAAATCCTAAATAGGTTAAATCCCAAAAAAAATTTTTTTTGAAAGCAGTAAGACAGAAATGACATTAACGCCTAAAGAGGAACAACAATTCAAATGACAGTATATTTTTAATCAGAAAACCATAAAGGCCAAGAGAAAGTAGCGTAAGATTTCTCCAGTGCTAAAAGAACTGCCAACCCAGAATTCTATACCCAATGAAAATATCCTTCAGAAATGAAGGTAAAATAGAATTTATTGCCAACAGACATACCCTAAAAGAATGGCTAAAGAGCTTGGCATGGTGGCTCACACCTATAATCCCACCTACTCAGAAGGCTGACGCCAGAGGATTATTTGAGGCCAGGCATTCAAGACTAGCCTGAGCAACATAATAAGATCTCATCTCTAAAAAAAAATTTAAGGCCAGGTGCAGTGGCTCACGCCTGTAATCCTAACACTTTGGAAGATCACGGCAGGGGGACTGCTTGAGGCCAGGAGTTCAAGACCAGCCTGAGCAACATAGCAACATCCTGTCCCTATAAAAATTAGCCAGGTGTGGTGGTATGCTCTACCATCCTAGCTACTCAGGAGGCTGAGGCGAGAGGATCCTTTGCGCCCATGAGTTCAAAGCTGCAATGAGTTATGATCACGCCACTATACCCCAGCCTGGGTGAGAGAGAAATAAGACCCTATCTCAAAAAAATAAAATAAAATAAGTTTTTTAATTAGTTGGCATGATGGCACATGCCTATAGTCCCAGCTACTTGGGAGGTAAAGGCAAGAGCATTGCTTGAGCCCAGGAGCTTGAGGTTGCAGTGAGCCATGATCACACTACTGTATTCCAGCCTCAGTGACACAGTGAGATGCCTCTCTCTTTAAAAAAAAAAAAGAGGCCAGGCACGGTGGCTCACGGCTATAATCCTAGCACTTTGGGAGGCCAAGGTGGGCCAATCACTTGAGCCCAGGAGTTCAAGATCATTCTCGGCAACATGGAAAAATCCTGACTCTACCAAAAAAAAAAAAATACAAAAATTAGCCAGGTGTGGTGACATGCACCTGTAGTCTCAGCTACTCAGGAGCCTGAGATGGGAAGATTACTAAGCCCAGGAAATCAAGGCTGCAGTGAGCTGTGATCACACCACTGCACTCCAGCCTGGCTGACAGAGCAAGACCCTATATCAAAAAAAAAAAAAAAAAAAAAAAAAAAAAAGTTTAAAGACAGTTCAGACACACACACAAAAACCTGGAGCTTCAGGAATAAAAAAGAATAATGAAGTTTTCTAAATTAGATTAAATTTAAACATTAAATTCTGTTTATGGTTGCACAACATATTACAACATTGTCTAACATGATTCCCAATATATGTAAAAGAGATAATTAAGCAAATTATATTAAAGAAGGGAGAAGGTATGAACACTTAAATAGAGGTAAGGTTTTCACACTTCATCCAAAGTGGTAAAATGTTAATGCCAACAGACTGCGAAAAATAGCATATGTGTAATATAATGTCCACAGCAAACACCAAAAATCTATACAGAGATGCATTCAAAAGTGCTACAGATAAATCAAAACGGAATTCTAAATAATGTTCATGTAACTTATGGGAAGGCAAGAAAAATTAAACAGAGGAACAACAAATAGGAAAAACAAATTAAACAACAAAATGGCAGACTTAAGCTCTACTATATCAATAATTACAATATATATAAATGGACTAAACATACTATGAAAAGACAGAGTTGGGAGAATTGATTTTAAAAGCATGAAGCAGGCCAAGCATGATGGCTCATGCCTGTAATCCAAATGCTTTAGGAGGCTGAGGCAGAGAGATTACTTGAGGCCAGGAGTTCAGACCAGCTTAGGATACATAGCAAGACCTCCATCTCTTAAAAAAAAAAAAATTGTTTTATTAGCCAGGTGCAGTGGCACATGCCTGTTGTCCTAGCTACTCAGGAGGCTGAGGCAGGAGGATCTCTTGAGCCCAGGAATTAGAGGCTGCAATGAGCTATAATGGCACCACTATACTCCAACCTGGGCAACAAAGCAAGACCCTGTCTCTAAAAAATAAATAACAACAATAACAAAACATGAACTATATGCTGTCTATAAGAAACTTCAGGCTGGGAGCAGTGGCTCATGCCTGTAATCCCACACTTTGGGGGGCCAAGGTGGGAGGATCACTTGAGCTCAGGAGTTCAAGATCAGTATGGGCAACACACCAAGACCTTTTCTCTACTAAAAAATAAAAATAAAAATAAATTAGCTGGGTATGGTGGCACAACGCCTAAGGTCCCAGCTACTCTGCAAGCTGAGGTTGGGAGGATTGCTTGAGCCTAGGATTGCTTGAGTCATAGCTGCAGTGAGCTATGACCATGCCACTGCATTCCAGCCTGGGCAACAGAGTGAGACTCTGTCTTAAAAAAAAAGGAAAAGAAACTTCAAGCCGGGGATGGTGGCTCACACCTGTAATCCCAACACTTTGGGAGGCAAAGGTGGGAGGATCACTTGAGGCTAGGAGTGCAAGGCTAGCCTGGGCAACACAGCAAGATCCTGTCTCTACAAAAAAAAAGAAAAGAAACTTCAAACATTATAAAGGTACACTGAAAGTAAAAAAAAAATGGAAAAATACAAACGTTAATCAACAGAAAGCAGGAGTAACTATATTAATATCAGAAAAATTAACTTCAGAGCAAAAAAAAAAAAATTACCAAAGAAATACATCATATAATGACAAAAGGGTCACTCTACCAAGAAGATATATTAACAGTCCTGAATATGTAGGCACCAAATAACAGAGCTTTAGAATACAATAAGTAAAAACAGAATTGAAAAAATACGGCCGGGCGTGGTGGCTCAAGCCTGTAATCCCAGCACTTTGGGAGGCCAAGACAGGCGGATCACAAAGTCAGGAGATCGAGACCATCCTGGCTAACACGGTGAAACCCCGTTTCCACTAAAAAATACAAAAAAACTAGCGGGGCGAGGTGGCGGCCGCCTGTAGTCCCAGCTACTCGGGAGGCTGAGGCAGGAGAATGGCGTAAACCCGGGAGGCGGAGCTTGCAGTGAGCTGAGATCCGGCCACTGCACTCCAGCCTGGGCGACAGAGCAAGACTCCGTCTCAAAAAAAAAAAAGAAAAGAAAAAATACATATACCAATCCACAATCACAGTTTGATATTTCAACAAATTCTCTCTCAATAATTAAAAACTACTAGACAGAAAATCACCAAGGATAGAGAAGAACTTAACACTTCAATGGGTATAAAGGCAGCTTAGCAACTTATACTTCATACATGGCATGTGGTCTTGTTTTAATGATCTGTTAATATAATAAATAACTATTTTCCATTGTTGCTTTTTTTGTTTGTTTGTTCTTACTGTTGTTTTCTTTTAATAACAGAATTGGTACATATTAACTGGGGGAAAAATACTGAAGTTTATAAAATAAAACTAAAATGTCCCTGTCAACCTCAACCTGCCAGCATTCACCTGAAATAACCACTCCCCAGAATCTGTATTCTTTAAAATCTTTTCTATCTATGTATAAATATATATGCATACATGGTTTTAATTTTGTTTTTAAAACTGAATCACATTTGGCATACTGTCTGCAACTTGCTTTTTTTCAGCACAATGACATATACTAACATCCTTCCTGGTTGGTGATATATAGATCATATAAAGTACTAATAAAAATGTTCTCAGAAGCTGGGCATGGTGGCTCACTTCTGTAATCCCAACACTTTGAGAGTTGAGGCAGGAGAATCGTTTGAGGCCAAGAGTTAGAGATCAGTCTGAACAACAGAGCAAGACTCCATTTCCACAATTTAAAAAAAATGTTCAGGAGCTAAATGATAAGAACTTACGAACACAGAGAAGGAAACAACAGATACAGGGTTCAATTTGAGGGGGGAGGATGGGGGAAGAAAAGGAGCTTAGAAAAGATAGCTATTGGGTACTGGGCTTAATACCTAGGTGATAAGATAATATACACAACAAACCCCCATGACATGTGTTTACCTAGTAACAAGCCTTCACATGTACCCCCAAACCTAAAATAAAAGTTAAAAAAAAAATTAAAGACAACTGGCCAGGCACGGTGTCTCACACCTGTAATCCCAGCACTTTGGGAGGCTGAGGCAGATGGATCACAAGGTTAGGAGATCGAGACCATCTTGGCTAACACAGTGAAACCCTGTCTCTACTAAAAATACAAAAAAAATTAGCCGAGAGTGGTGGAGGGCGCCTGTAATCCCAGCTACTCAGGAGGCTGAGGCAGGAGAATGGCGTGAACCCAGGAGGCAGAGCTTGCCATGAGCTGAGATCGTGCCACTTGGCACTCCAGCCCAGGGGACAGAGCAAGACTCTGTCTCAAAAAAAAAAAAAAAATCAGAGAAAATTAAAAAAAAAAAAAAAGTTGGCCAGGCACAGGGGCTCATGCCTGTAATCCTAGCACTCTGGGAGGCCAAGGTGGGCAGATCACCTGAGGTCAGGAGTATGAGACCAGCCCGGCCAATGTCATGAAACTTCATCTCTACTAAAAAATACAAAAAATTAGCCGGGTGTGGTGGCATAAGCCTGTAGTCCCAGCTATTCAGGAGGCTAAGACAGGAGAATTGCTTGAACCCAGGAGGCAGAGGCTGCAGTGAGCCACCAAGGTCATGCCACTGCATTCTAGCCTGGGCAACAGAGTGAGACTCCATCTCAAAGGAAAAAAAAAACAAAGTTGATTTTAAAAAAATGTTATCGGCCGGGTGCGGTGGCTCATGCCTGTAATCCCGGCACTTTGGAGGCCGAGGCAGGTGGATCACCTGAGGTCAGGAGTTTGAGACCAGCCAGGCCAACATGGTGAAACCCTGTCTCTACTAAAAATGCAAAAAATTAGCTGGGCATGGTGGCAGACACCTGTAATCACAGCTACTCAGGAGGCTGAGACAGGAGAATCACTTCAACCTGGGAGGTGGAGGTTGCAGTGAGCCGAGGTCACATGCCATTGCACTCCAGCCTGGGCAACAAGAGTGAAACTCCATCTCAAAAATACATACATATATATTCTCAGAAAACAGCATGTCCTTTAATAATATAAGTTTCTTAGGCCGGGCGCAGTGGCTCATGCCTGTAATCCCAGCACTTTGGGAGGCCGAGGCGGGTGGATCACCTGAGGTCGGGAGTTCGAGACTAGGCTGACCAACATGGAGAAACCCCATCTCTACTAAAAATACAAAATTAGCTGGGCCTGGTGGCACATGCCTATATTCCCACCTACTAGCGAGGCTGAGGCAGAAGAATTGCTTGAACCTGGGAGGCGGAGGTTGCGGTGAGCCGAGATCATGCCATTGCACTCCAGCCTAGGCAACAAGAGTGAAACTCTGCCTCAAAATAATAATAATAATAATAATAATAATAGTAATATAAGTTTCTTGTAGTTACAAAAGCCTATTATACTCAGCACCTAGAAATATAATGACCATCAGATTAATGTTAAATAACAGAAGAATGAATAAAACTCTCCTAGAGCAAGAAGACAGCAAAACAGAGTTGAAAGTACTTTGTAAATCATAAAGGGAGTAAAAACATAAGTATTATCACAATTATATTTTCTTTTTTTTTTTCGAGACGGAGTCTCGCTCTGTTGCCCAGACTGGAGTACAGTGGCACGATCTCGGCTCACTGCAAGATCCACCCCCCAGGTTCACGCCATTCTCCTGCCTCAGCCTCCCGTGAAGCTGGGACTACAGGTGCCCGCCACCACGCCCAGCTAAATTTTTTTTGTATTTTTAGTAGAGACGGGGTTTCACCATGTTAGCCAGGATGATCTCGATCTCCTGACCTCGTGATCTGCCTGTCTCGGCCTCCCAAAGTGCTGGGATTACAGGCATGAGCCACCGCGCCTGGCCTTTTTGTTGTTGTTGTTGTTGTTGTTTTTGAGACAGAGTCTCGCTCTGTCGCCCAGGCTGGAGTGCAGTGGCCGGATCTCAGCTCACTGCAAGCTCTGCCTCCCGGGTTCACGACATTCTCCTGCCTCAGCCTCCTGAGTAGCTGGGACTACAGGCGCCCGCCAGCGCGCCTGGCTAATTTTTTGTATTTTTAGTAGAGACGGGGTTTCACTGTGGTCTTGTAATCCGCCCGCATCGGCCTCCCAAAGTGCTGGGATTACAGGCGTGAGCCACCGCGCCCGGCCCTTTTTGTTGTTTTTTAAAGTAAACACTAAAAGCTAGCTGGTATCATTAGATAAATAAAAATATTGGTATTCTATCATCATGTGCAAAAAAATGAGGGGGTTATGTTAACACAAGTATTTGTTTCTAAGAGTGAAATACTCACAGCTGTTTCTCCTTTTGGGAGATTTGTTTCTGCAGACTGTCAGATTTACTGAGACATTCTTGTAGATATTTCTCGTCCTCATCTTCAGCTTCCATTTGCGCCTTCTCTGCTTGCTGCAATCTGGTGTAATTCAAATCAACTTTGGGTAAAACTGAGGCTAGAACTAGGGTGTAAAAGGGTGAAGAAGACAAATAAAAGAAAAATGGGGAAATAGAAACATTTCTAAACGAAAACAAAGTTTGGGGAAAAACTCACAAACTCAAACGTGAAAGAGTCACACAATGTCTAGAAGTTGTTCTGTGATTTTTTTGTCAATATAACATGTAGTATGCCCAGAATACTATCTTCAAATTTGTTTTATTTCTTGTTCGTAATTAACAGTGCAAAGCAATACAGCCTTTACCACTTATGCAGAGCATAATGAATCAAATTTCAAAGCATAATAGGTATGTTACTACCTTTTTTCAAAACCATGAAAAGTAAAGGATTTATGCCTACACTAGGTGAAGAAGCCACAGTTATATGTTAAGCTAGGATGTGTATGCCAGGAATCAAGTGTGCTACAAGGCCAAGAGCAAAGACCTGCAATTACTCCAAATGATAGCCAACTCCTTCTTACAGCATCTTTATGCATTTACTAAATTATGCCGAAGCTCTATGCATGTGTGTGTGTGCACGTGTGCATATATGTTTAAGATTCAAAAAGAATTTGGTGCCAGTTGGCATCATTCACTAGAGATCATTTTTGTTCCTCACCATTTAATATTAAAAATTAGCTAAAATATTGTGATTTTCATCTTTCCTGTTTTTATTTGTAAGTCGCTGCATTTTCCTGTGCTTAGTTCCACTCCCTGCCTTCTTTGGCCATCTAGGATTTCTTATATTTAACCTCAATATTTTTATAAGAAAATATTTACCAAGATTCAAAGGATATTAACTCCTTGCAGGAAATTACAAGAGAAATTTCGGTTCAACTAACTAAAAAAACTCTTCCTTTCTTCCCTAAAACCATACCAATGGAACAACCCTCACATATTTCAGGGGTATAAATGCTGCTTCCAAGGAAAGGAGAGTTATCATTCAAGTTATCTCCAAATCTAAGATTAAATTAAAATATTCAGGTGGTGGGGACGGACCCAAGCTTTTCTCTAAGGTTACAGAAAGGAAAATAAAAGAGTGAGGTAGGCCTTGAAGTTGTGCTATCACAGAAGAGGGCAAGGGAGAACTGGAAAACTGAGAAGCTGAAGCACAGGATGTTGGCCAGTCTGGGTTATAAGTTATTTTGAAGCATATGTAAAAATCAGGTAAGGGAACCGTTGGGCAAAGAGTGGGCCAATGAGAAAAAAATATCTGTGCCAATGCAGTATAAAACCAAAGGTTAAGTTATTTTTAAACAATCTTTATATTTTTCATCAAAAAGTAGCTAAAAAGATAAAACTGCATTTGAAAATCCCGACCTCCAAAGGGTCAATACTCAAATCACCCTTCGTGCACAAGGTTTGAGGAATGTATGTCTAGAAATCCAAGTGCACCCACTCTGCTTAATGGCAGTGTATTACCACAGCAGCTGACCAAGAAATGTACAGGGTTCCTAACACCCTTTTAGAATCTTTAGTAGCATAGACTCCTTTCTAGTTAATGTATTATAAAATTGTTGATTCTCTTTTCATTTAGTCTGTTTAAATACAAGTGGTCTTCAGAAAGATATATCTTTGACCAGCTTGTACTGGTCCTGCGTGTCACTGCTGGCACATTTCACCAATGACATTGCAATTGTCCTAGTTTGAGTTAACAAATCGTTATCACTTCATAATGGAATGGAAAGAAATCAAAGACAGAAAAAGGTAATAAAGATGTCCAAAATGTAAAAATGGGGATAAAGAAAACAAAAAAGAAAAAAGAAGAAAGAGGATGTCAATAAAAGAATATTCATGTCAATAAAGCATTAATAGTTATGTTTTTCATAAATAGATTCAAAGAAAGCAATGATAAAAGACATATGTTGACACCAACATGACAGGGCAATGGAAATACATTACATTTTCCAACAATAAAAGTGAAAAATGCCAATATAAAACAATTCAATTTAAACAAAATTATATCTTCAGTTGGGTTGAGGGTCCTAGCTCAAAGAAACAAAACTAAACCACCAATTTGGAATGCTTGATTTCATATAAACAGATGGTGAATGGCAAAGAATACGATAATTAACATGCATGGAAATCAATTAGGGATAATCTCACTCTGTTTGTTCATTTTTACTTTTTTTGATGTTTTTATTTGTGTATTTGTTTTATGTAATTGAATAACATGAAACTACTGATATTAGGCTTCTAAGAAAAATCTACAATATGACAACTTCAAATGATTCAGCATAATATAAAGCAACTTGATTCCATGCAACAACCAAAACAAAAACACAAAATCCTGCTGGGCTTAAACAAAAAATATGTCCTAATCTATGTCTTCCTAATGGTTTTTGTGGCAGGTGTCGGAACTGAATAAAGAAAAAGGGGAGAAGAAAAGAAAAAAAGAAACTAAGACTGGAAATGCTGTACCTTTGTTCCAGCTGCCTCATGGCTGCAGTAATTTTGTTGGTTTTTTCTTCTAGTCGGGCAATTATTTCATTTTTTTCTTTCAAGCCATCTTCAGAACCCTATTTATAAAAATAAAAGCTACAGTGGTTTTGATTTTTTTTTTTTCTGTGTGTGTGGTTTTTTTTAATAGGGTATCACTATGCTGCCCAGTTTGTGTTTGAACTCCTGGGCTCAAGCTATCCCACCTCTCAGCCTCCCAAGTAGAGTTTTCATCTTTTAACCTGAGTATTTATAAGTTTCTCACACCATTTTGCTATGGGACTGTTACTTTGAAATGAACAGAGTTACTTTATACACATAATTGTGTGATACAAAGCAGTGCTATTAGTCGTTTTTTTTGTTTGTTTGTTTTTAAGATGAGGTCTTGCTATGTTCACCAGGCTGGTCTCAAACTCCTGGCCTCAAGCAATCCTCCCATCTTGGCCTCCCTAAGTGCCAGGATTACAGCATGAGCCATGGCACCTGGCCTCTGTTAGTCTTCATTTAAAATGTAATAGGCCAGGTGTGGTGGCTCATACCTGTAATCCCAGCTCTTTGGGAGGCCAAGGTGGGAGGATCTCTTGAGACCAGCCTGGGCAATATAGTGAGACCTCATCTCTACAGAAAATAAAAGAAAAAAAGAAAAAATTTAAAAACGAAAATATAATAAGGAAAAAAACACCACCTTCAATATTTTTGGAAGATGACAGAATACATTCTTGTAAAATATGACATTTTGCAAATTAATTAAATAAAGGATTTTGGCAACAAGTCTACTTAATAGCAATATCATCTTAGAAAATTTACAATTATGGGCCAGGCATGGTGGCTCACGCCTGTAATCCCAGCACTTTGGGAGGCCGAGGTGGGCGGATCACCTGAAGTCAGGAGTTCGAGACCAGCCTGGCCAACATTGTGAAACCCCATCTCTACTAAAAACACAAAAATTAGCTGGGCGTATTGGTACATGCCTGTAGTCCCAGCTACTAGGGAGGCTGAGGCAGGAGAATCACTTGAACCTGGGAGGCAGAGGTTGCAGTGTGCCAAGATCGCACCACTGCACTCCAGCCTGGGCAACAGAGCGAGACTCTGTCTCAAAAAAAAAAAAAAGAAAAAGAAAAAAAAATTTACTATTATGATAGTGTAGCATTTCAATCAAAATTAAATATTTCTTAGGACTACACTGTAAAAGGAAGTTCACAAAAATGTTTTGTAGTTTAAATTGAGAGTTTTCCCAAAAGATTTAATCTTCATACTCTTAACCTTTCAACATTAAAAATTTAGACAGGGGATATTCTGTTGATACCTTTTTCATTACATTTAAGAGCTTTCATTTAGGAAAAAAAGGCATTGGCCTTCATAACTAATACGGCACAGTTAAAATGGGCTCATCTCTTAAAAACCAAAACCTTTCTACAAATATTCACTTTCAATTTCCATAAAATGAAATTTAAGAACAATCCTTACCTGCAACTTTTGATACATCTCTATGTTAATTGCTTTAACTTCCTCTAGCTGTTGTCGAAGGCCTATTAGAGTATCTTGTTTCTCATGGATATCTTTCTCCAGCAACTTCATGGCAAGTTCAATCTCATGCTTCATACTAACTTGTACTGCTAGCTCATTCTCTACATCCTGCAATTTCAATATATCCTCAATTCACATGCCACTTCAGGATGTAAAAATTAGATATACTTTAAGAAAGATTGTCCATTCAATATACAGACTACACTTTTTAAGTCCACTAAAGGGAATCAACCAGGCCCTCTAACAACACAATAAACATTTTGAAATGCAGGGCCAGGTGCAGTGACTTATACCTGTTATCCCAGCACTTTGGGAGGCCGAGGTGGATGGATCACTTGAGGTCAGGAGCTCGAGACCAGCCTGACCAACATGGTGAAACTCCGTCTCTACCAAAAAAATACAAAAACTTAGACGGGTGTGGTGGCACACGCCTGTAGTCCCAGCTACTAGGGAGGCTGAGGTGAGAGAATCACTTGAACCCAGGAGGCAAAGGTTGCAGTGAGCCGAAATCACACCACCGCACTCCAACCTGGGCAACAGAGTAAGACCCTGTCTCAAAAAATAAGTAAATATTTTCAAATGCAGTTTTTGCTAAAATGAAGGCATTTTCTATATTCTGTTAATCATTACTCTTTTACTGGTACAAGAATTAATCATTTTTATGCTTCATAAATTGAATATTAATTTTCCTTAAACAAAAGGAAATGAAGTGGCCTATACAAGTAAAGGCCAAAGTAACTCAAAACACAGTTTAATTTCCTTTTTTTTTTTTTTGAGATGGAGTCTCACACTGTCGCCCAGGCTGGAGTGCAGTGGCGCATTCTTGGCTCACTGCAAGCTCCGCCTCCCAGGTTCACGCCATTCTCCTGCCTCAGCCTCCTGAGTAGGTGGGACTACAAGGGCCTGTCACTACAACTGGCTAATTTTTTTTTTATATATATATATTTTTAGTAGATACACAGTTTCACCGTGTTAGCCAGGATGGTCTCGATCTCCTGACTTGTGATCCACCAGCCTTGGCCTCCCAAAGTGCTGGGATTATAGGTGTGAGCCACCACACCTGGGCAACTAGTTTAATTTCTTTTTTTTTTTTTTTTTTTGTTTTTTTTTTGAGACGGAGTCTCGCTCTGTCACCCAGGCTGGAGTGCAGTGGCCGGATCTCAGCTCTGCCCGCCACCTCGCCCGGCTAGTTTTTTGTATTTTTTAGTAGAGACGGGGTTTCACCTTGTTTGCCAGGATGGTCTCGATCTCCTGACCTCGTGATCCGCCCGTCTCGGCCTCCCAAAGTGCTGGGATTACAGGCTTGAGCCACCGTGCCCGGCCTTAGTTTAATTTCTTAAGAATTTTTTATCAGAAGAATTAAAAAGTTTCTTATAATTTATCTTAAGAAATTTATTGGCCTGCCAAGGTGGCTCACGTCAGTAATTCCAGCACTTTGGGAGGCTGAAGCGGGCAGATCACGAGGTCAAGAGATCGAGACCATTCGGGCTAACATGGTGAAACCCCATCTCTACTAAAAATACAATAAAATTAGCCAGGCGTGGTAGCAGGCATCTGTAGTCCCAGCTACTCGGGAGGCTGAGGCAGGAGAATGGTGTGAACCCGGGAGGCGGAGCTTGCAGTGAGCCGAGATCACACCACTGCACTCCAGCCTGGGCGACAGAGGGAGACTCCATCTCAAAAAAAAGAAAGAAAGAAAAAGAAATTTATTAACATTAAAGACAAACAGCAAAGATGATTAAAAAGATGGGCAATATTCTCTTCTTGACCTGGGTGGTGGTTACACAGGTTATTTGCGTTATAATTCATAAAGCTATATATTCATATTTTTCTGTTGGCATTATATTTCACAATTTCAAAGGTTAAAAAACAAGTTAATTTTAAATATGACTTTCCTAATATTTGAATATGTTGTTCTGTTTCATTTACTATAATGTTGGTCACAACCCATTCATTCACAATCATATTGTAACTTACAGTTTAAAAAACACTGATACAGGTCAGGCACAGTGGCTTATGCCTATAATCTCAGCACTTTGGGAGGCCGAGGCAGGTGGATCACTTGAGGCCAGGAGTTCAAGCCCAGCCTGGCCAAAATGGCAAAACCCCATCTCTATAAAAAATACAAAAATTAGCCAGGCATGGTGACACATGCCTGTAGTCCCGCTACTTGGGAGGCTGAGGTACAAGAATTGCTTAAACCTGGGAGGCAGAGGCTGCGTGAGCCAAGATCGCACCACTGCACTCTAGCCTGGGTGACAGAGCGAGACTCTGTCTCAAAACAATAATACGCCGGGCGCAGTGGCTCATGCCTATAATCCCAACACTTTGGGAAGCCAGGGCAGGCAGATCACTTGAGACCAGGAGTTCGAGACCAGCCTGGCCAACATGGTGAAATCCCGTCTCTACAAAAAATACAAAAATTAGCCGGGCTTGGTGGCACATGCCTTGTCCCAGTTACTTGAGAGGCTGAGGTACAAGAATCACTTGAACCCAGGAGGCAGAGGCTGCAGTGAGCCAAGATCGCACCACTGCACTCCAGCCTGGGCGACAGAGTGAGACTCTGTCTTAAAACAACAACAAAACATTGATATAGTGGAAGCTTAGAAAATTTGAGAAGATTAAGGGGTGAACTTGCTATATACCACACCAAAAAGGATAAGGCTGAAAGAGATTTTAAATGGTGCTTGCTAGAGAGTAAATTACTCCCAGGATGATTTTGCTAATATAATTTTTTTTTTTTTTTTTTTTTTTTTTTTTTTTTTTTTTTTTTTTTTTTTTTTTTTTTTGAGACGGAGTCTCGCTCTGCCGCCCAGGCTGGAGTGCAGTGGCCGGGTCTCAGCTCACTGCAAGCTCCGCCTCCCGGGTTCACGCCATTCTCCTGCCTCAGCCTCCCGAGTAGCTGGGACTACAGGCGCCCGCCACCTCACCCGGCTAGTTTTTTGTATTTTTTAGTAGAGACGGGGTTTCACCGTGTTAGCCAGGATGGTCTCGATCTCCTGACCTCGTGATCCGCCCGTCTCGGCCTCCCAAAGTGCTGGGATTACAGGCTTGAGCCACCGCGCCCGGCCTTGCTAATATAATTTTTAATATAACCTACTTGTCGTAACTGAGATTCATCTCGAAGCTGCCTTCTAGCTTCATTGTACATTTCGTCTAGCCCCTGACGAGAATGCTTATATGTTTGAAGCTCAGTTTCCACATCTACTTTGGTAACCTAGGAAGAAAACAAAATTTTTCATTCTATAATCACTACTATTAATACAGCACAGAAATACCTACTTCATGCAAAAGTCCCTAAAAATAGTAATTTCTGACATGAGATTGTCTGCTTGAAAGCAGTCTATACTTACCTCTAGGTGCTGCTGTGTTTTCATCAAAATCAATTTATTTTCACTTCGTAACTGATGATTTTCTTCTTGGAGTTTAATGATGTTATTCTTTGCTATTGCTAACTAAAAATTATGAAACAGGCAAGAAAAAAGATTTTAAACACCCTTATACTTGCTTTCCAGGTTATGTGCATGGCCATAAACAACAGAAAATAAAATCTCACAACCAGCAAAAGGTCTGTCACATTCAAAGAAACGTTCATAAGAAAAATATGCTCGCTATTATCCCAAGATACCAATTTTAAAAATTAAACTCTTATTTCCTTTTCAACTATTCCTATTTTTATAGCTGAAACACATTAGGCTAATTTGTTATGCTTATAATAAATATATTATGCTTACTGTATGATTTACAGTATGTCCAGAATACAAAGTTTCTGAGTAAACAAATAGAGAATTATGCATTAAATAACAAAAGCTTTAAAGACTTGTGTAAAGATAAAAACACGTATAAGGAAAGGAGGTTGTGCTATCATTGAAAAATGTAATACAGACATTTGTGGTAACTGAGTAGGACACCCCATGAAATCTGGACTTGTAACAGGAACTTAAGTGGTTACAACAAACAAGAGACAATTCTCACCATGAGTTAAACATGAATGATTAAGTGGTGGGACTCCGAGGCCCAGAATGGAGAGATTCTATGAAAGCAAAGCAGAGACCATTCCCTAATGATGGTTTGCAATTAACACATTTCTGAACACTTTATCAGGGATCAACCTGAACTTCACAGTCCTACTAAAGTCAATAAGAGGCACAAACTAGTGAGCAGCTCTATAATGGTCCCGATCAGGAGCCTAACCATCAAAATAAAGATGCATTCTTAACTGCAGTCATGTAAGTTATCATGTGTTCCTTGGTTTGGAAAAATTGGGCCAATTTTAAAAGAAATGAGAATATTAATTAACATGGAAAATAGGGTTCACAATACAAATACCAGAAGCCTAAATATTTCTGAAAATATGTTAAGTAATAATTCTTTGGTTTAATAGATTAGAAAAAAAAACAACACACCTAGAAGCAACTCTACAAAAAAGAGAGCTGAGATAAATTTCTGGGTCTACTTCAAATGCACTCTGGGATCGCCAGATAGCTACTTTCACAACATAAGAAACCAGAGCACATGGGATGAGTTTTACACATGGGATGGTAGAAAAAAGGTCACCATGATCATGCAGTGATGCCTGTGAAGAAAAGTAATCTGACTAGTGGAACAGTGGAACAGAGGGACAGTATCATTTTAATAAGAATTTCTTTTTTTAATGTGCATTATTTTTTTTTGTACTATACTTTAAGTTCTGGGATACATGCGCAGAACGTGCAGGTTTGTTATACAGGTTACATGTGCCATGGTGGTTTACTGCACTTAACAAGAATTTCTAACTATAGGTGATTACACTAGGTAAATATAGGTCATCCAGATTTTAAAATGAACATCACAGCTTATCTACTGAAGAGTTTCTGTGAGTTTCATCTCTGAGGCTCATTTTTAGAAGTTGAGTATTTCAAATGTAGTATCTCACAGATTCTTATAACTGAGGATTTGCCTAAGAATATACAGTTTCTCTAGAACTTATAATCATCAGTTACAACTGTATTACAAGTATCGCATCACAATGATGAGTGTATGTTCGCGTGTGTGTATGTTTAATGCACTCATACTTAAAATGGAAAAAGATCACAAACACTAGTTCCATGAAATACATTTATCCATTAGACAATACCTCTTCAATCAGCTTAGTATTTGACTTTTCTAATGAATCAACTCTTGAATGGAGGCTGCTGACTGTGCTGCTGAAATTAAGAAAGAAAAAAACTCATTCAAAATCACACAAACTCAAAAAAGCACGAAAAAATATGTTATCCTAGACTTACTATGCTTACTGACAGGCACCAACTGCCCTGTCCACATTTCTGGGTGTGGAAAATTTCATTAACTTGGATAACTTGATTTAGCTAGGAGGGCAATAAAGAGTGTAGCAAAATAATATTTCTATTAAAATTCCATTTGGTGCTACTGATTCTTTTTTTTTTTTTTTTGAGACGGAGTCTCGCTCTGTTGCCCAGGCTGGAGTGCAGTGGCACAATCTCAGTTCACTGCAACCTCCGCCTCCCGGGTTCAAACAATTCTTCTGCCTCAGCCTATGGGTTGACAGGCGTATGCCACCATGCCTGGCTAATTTTTGTATTTTTAGTAGAGACAGGGTTTCACCATGTTGGTCAGGCTGTTCTCGAACTCCTAACCTCGTGACCCACCCACCTCAGCCTCCCAAAGTGCTGGGATTACAAGCGTGAGCAACAGCACCCGGCATACTCATTTTTTTACATTGTCTTCTTAGGGTCCTTCTTTTTTTTTTTTTTTTTTTTTGAGACGGAGTCTCTCTGTGTCGCCCAGGCTGGAGTGCAGTGGCGCGATCTCGGCTCACTGCCAGCTCCGCCTCCCGGGTCCCCGCCATTCTCCCGCCTCAGCCTCCAAGTAGCTGGGACTACAGGCGCCCGCCACCGCGCCCGGCTAGTTTTTTGTATTTTTAGTAGAGACGGGGTTTCACCGTGTTAGCCAGGAGGGTCTCGATCTCCTGACCTCGTGATCCGCCCGCCTCGGCCTCCCAAAGTGCTGGGATTACAGGCTTGAGCCACCGCGCCCGGCCAGGGTCCTTCTTAAATTTAACTGAAAATATTTGGGAATAAAAATTTCACACAGAGATTACTAAGTATTGTTAAAATTATATTTAAAAGGATGAACTTTAAATGTCTACTTTATAATTATGTGTTTTGATGAAGCATATAAACAATGGTCTTTAATTCAAGCTCCATTTTGTTTCCCCATCCATTTTCATGAGAACTTAGAGATGTCCAAAGTCAACCATGCTTTGAGAAATATGAAGATGAGATACCTAGTATCAGGTTCTTAGTAACAAGTATCTGGCAGCTAAACACGCTGTCTTTCAAAGGAAATAGTCGAAGGTCAGATTATGCCAGATGAACACACTTGTTTCTTGCATTTTTGTTTAAATGAATCAAGACTGGACATTATTGTACATTTTATTAAGAATGCTGGCCAGGCGTGGTAGCTCACACCTGTAATCTCAGCACTTTGGGAGGCTGAGGCAGGCGGATCGCCTGAAGTCGGGAGTTGGAGACTAGCCTGGCCAACGTGGTGAAACCCCATCTCTACTAAAAATACAAAAATTAGCCAAGTGTGGTGGTGGGAGCCTGTCATCCCAGCTACTTGGGAGGCTGAGGCAGGAGAATCACTTGAACCTGGGAGGCAGAGGTTGCAGTGAGCTGAGATCACGCCACTGTAATCCAGCCTGGACAACAAGGACGAAACTCCATCTCAAAAAAACAAGAATGTTGTTCAAGGCCTGCTTGATACTACCATCTCAAAACCTTCTCTAATAAAATGTAACATTCTATATATAATATGTTTCAGCAAAATCAATAATAGATACAATAAATTTTACACCAGCCTCAGAAACAAGTATTGGTATTTTAATTTTACTAGTGAAACAAGAAAAATGTTTTCCCAATCATATTAAATCATTTTTAAGACATAATCATTCTTAGGTAGACAACTTGAGTTTTTCACAATTAGCACTAGGATGTCCTGATGGTACGACAGACAAACACAGGTCTAGGAGACGTAAGACTAAGGGCCCTGCTTTTCTACTTCCTAATTGTGTCACCTTGAAAGTTGTAAAACTGGCCAGGCACAGTGGCTCACACCCATAATCCCAGCACTTTGGGAGACCGAGGCGGGCAGATCACGAGGTCAGGAATTCAAAACTAGCCTGGCCAACATAATGAAACTCTCTCTCTACTAAAAATACAAAAATTAGCTGTGCATGGTGGCACGCGCCTGTAATCCCAGCTACTCGGGAAGCTGAGGCAGGAGAATCGCTTGAACCCAGGAGGCCAAGGTTGCAGTGAACTGAGATCGCGCCATTGCACTCTAGCCTGGGTGACAGGGGAAGACTCCATCTCAAAAAATAATGATAATAATAAAAGAAAGTTGCAAAACCTTCCTGAGCTTCAGTTTCTTTTCTATAAAATTGGACAATAGCCTTTATGTGAGGATACAATAATCATCAAGAAAAGCACTTTGAAAACAAACTCTCAATAGTAGTTTTGAGTGAGGAATAATAGGTGAATTCAGGCCAGGCACGGTGGCTCACACATGTAATCCCAGCACTTTGGGAGGTTGAGGCTGGTGGATCACAACGTCAGGAGTTTGAGACCAGCCTGACCAACATGGTGAAACCCCGTTTCTACTAAAATTACAAAAATTAGCCCAGTGTGGTGGTGCATGTCTGTAATCCCAGCTACTTGGAAGGCTGAGGCAGGAGAATTGCTTGAACCTGGAAGGTGGAGGTTGCAATGAGCTGAGATCGCGCCATTGTATTCCAGCCTGGGCGACAAGACTAAGGCTCCGTAAAAAAGTGAATTCTACTTTTTTCTACATGTTTTCTATACTTTTGAAATAGTCTAAATGTACAATAACTACTCTTTATTAGAAAAACAATGAAAGGCCGGGAGCAGTGGCTAACATCTATAATACCAGCACTTTAGGAGACCACAGTGGGCAGATAGCCTAGCTCAGAAGTTTGAACCAGCCTGGGCAACATGGTGAAGCTCCAGCTCTATCAAAAATACAAAAAATTAGCTGGGTGTCGTGGAGCGAGCCTGTGCTCCCAGCTACTTGGTAGGCTGAGGCAGGAGGATCGCTTGAGCCTGGAGGCAGAGGTTGCAGTGAGCCAAGATCAGGCTACTGCACTCCAGCCTGCATTGACAGAGTGAGAACCCTGTCTCAAAAAAAAAAAAGAAAAGAAAAAGAAAAAGCAATGAAACACTTTTATTTTTATTTATTTATTTATTTTGAAACAGTGTCTCATCTGTCACCCAGGCTGGAGTGCAATGGCACAATCTCAGCTCAGTATAGCCTCAACTTCCAAAGTTCAAGTGATCTTCCCACCTCAGCCTCCTGAGTAGCTGACACTACAGGCGCACAACACCATGACGAGCTAATTTTTTGTACTGTTTTTGGTGTATAGAGACAAGGTCTCACCATGTTGCCCAGGCTGGTCTCAGACTCCTGAGCTCAAGTGATCCTCCCATCTCAGCCTCCTAACATGCTGGATTACAGCATGGGCCACTGCTCCCGGTACAATGAAACATTTATAAAACATAAGGTATACAAAAGTCAGACACCAGTATTGCTGTAACTGATTAACACACATGATTTAAACAACGGAGAATGAGAAAATTCTTTTGAACTGGATCAGCCACGGTGGCTCACGCTGTAATCCCAGCACCTTGGGAGGCCAAGGCAGGTGGATCACGAGGTTAGGAGTTCAAGACCAGCCTGGCCAATATGGTGAAACCCCATCTCTACTAAACATACAAAAATTAGCCAGGCACGGTGGCGGGTACCTGTAATCCCACCTACTCGGGAGCCTGAGGCAGAAGAATCACATGAAACTGGAAGGCGGAGGTTGCAGTGAGCCGAGATCACGCCACTGCACTCCAGCCTGGGTGAAAGAGCGAAACTCTGTCTCAAAAAAAAAAAGAAAATTATTTGGAACTGAGTGGAATAACCCCAAGATAAATTGCTGGCCAGGCATGGTGGCTCACACCTGTAATCCCAGAACTTTGGGAGGCCCAGGTGGGTGGATCGGTTAAGCCCAGTAAGGTGGGGGTTGCAGCGAGCTGAGACTGCACCACTGCACCCAAGCCAGGGACAACACAAAGAGATTTTGTCTCAAAAAAAAAAGTTAAGTGAAAATAGTAAGGTATAGAGTAGTGTGAAAGTGTGCTACCTAATATGCAAGAAGAGGGAGGGGGAAGAGATATGAGAATATATATACATATTATTGCTATGAGCATAAAGTATCTCTGTATACACAAGAACTTAATATATTAATTACTTGTGAAGAGGGAAATTAGATGGATGAAGATCAGGGAGAGGGAGACTTTTGTTTTATGTTCCTTTTGTGCCTTTTGAAGTTTGAGCCATATGAACATATTAATATTACCTGTTACCAAAAAATGATTAGAAGTTTTAACATAATTAAGCAACTACAAGTTTGCATTTAGAAATACAATCTCAGAGTCCGGGCGCAGTGGCTCAAGCCTGTAATCCCAGCACTTTGGGAGTCCGAGACGGGCAGATCACGAGGTCAGGAGATCGAGACCATCCTGGCTAACACGGTGAAACCCCGTCTCTACTAAAAATACAAAAAACTAGCCGGGCGAGGTGGCAGGCGCCTGTAGTCCCAGCTACTTGGGAGGCTGAGGCAGGAGAATGGCGTGAACTCGGGAGGTGGAGCTTGCAGTGAGCTGAGATCCGGCCACTGCACCCCAGCCTGGGCGACAGAGCAAGACTTCGTCTCAAAAAAAAAAAAAAAAAAAAAAAAAAAAAGAAATACAATCTCAGAAACACAAATTACAAAATATACGTGTATTTCCTATGATTTCTATTAAAACTCCATTTAAAAAAGATCGATACAAAGTCTTTCCTATTTCTACAATTTTAGAGAAAAAGCAAGAGTCACAGCTTATTAGTTTCTTGTCCTAAAATGGGAAAATGTTTAATTGTATTTTCTGATTATAATACATATTCATTGAGTAGTACTCAGAAAATATAGAAAAGTACAAAGAATAAAATAAAAATTATTCATAATCCTATCACCCAGAGAAAGATATTTTACTAATTATTAAATGTAATTAATGAGAACAGTTCATTTCTAATTAGATAGCACGTATTAGATAGCACACTCACTATACCTGTGCTGTCCAGTATGGCTGCCATGAGCCACATGTGGCTACTAAACACTTAAATTGTGGCTCGTCCAAATTGAAATGTGCTGTTTAAGGGTAAAATACATATTGGATTTTGTATACAGTGCCAAAAAAAAAGAGTGTAAAATATGTTATTAATAATAATTGTTTATTAAGAGATGGGGGTCTCATTATATTGCCCAGGCTGGTCTCAAACTCCTGGGCTCAGGTGATCCTCTCGCCTCAGCCTCAAAGTAGCTAGGACTACAGACATGCATCACCATGCCAGGCTAATAATAATTTTTTTTTTTTTTGGAGACAAGGTCTCACTGTGTCACCGAGGCTGGAATGCAGTGGTGCGATCATAGTTCACACTACAGCCTTGAAGTCTAGGGCTCAAGAGATCCTCTTGCCTCAGCCTCCCAAAGTGCTGGGATTACACGTGTGAGCCATCACACCTGGCCTATTTTTTTTTTTTTTTTTTTTTTTTTGGAGATAGAGTCTCATTATGTCATCAGGCTGGAGTACAATAGCGTGATCTCGGCTCACTGCAATCTCCACCTCCCAGGTTCAAGCGATTCTCCTGCCTCAGCCTCCCGAACAGCTGGAACTACAGACACATGCCACCATGCCTGGCTAATTTTTGTATTTTTTAGTAGAGACGGGGTTTTACCATATTGGCCAGGCTGGTCTCAAACTCCTGATCTCAAGTGATCCACAAACTTCGGCCTCCCAAAGTGCTGGGATTACAGGAGTGAGACACTGTGCCTGTTCCCTAATTTTTTACATTGATTGCATGTTGGAATAATATTTGGGGAATACTGGGTAAAATAAAATATATTTTTAATTCTTAGGGTTTTTTTTACATTTTTATTGTAGTTACCAGAAGTTTTAAATTACCTATATGGCTGGGCAAAATGGCTCATGCCTATAATTTGAGTACTTTGGGAGCCTGAGATGGGAGGACTGCTTTAACCTAGGAGTTGAAGACCAGCCTGAGCAACACAGTGAGACCTCATCTCTACGAAAAAATCTAAAATTACGAGGCATGGTGGTGCACACTTGTCGTCCCAGCTACTTCAGAGGCTGAGGCAGGAGGACTGCTTGAGCCTGAAAGGTCAAGGCTGTGGTGAGCCTGATTGTGCCACTGCCCTCCACCCTCCAGCCTGGGCAGCAGGGTGAGACCCTGCCTAAAAAAAAAAAAAAAAAAAAAGGCCAGGCGTGGTGGCTCACGCCTGTAATCCTAGGACTTTGGGAGGCAGAGGTGAGTGGATCACCTGAGGTCAGGAGTTTGAGACCAGCCTGGTCAACATGGAGAAACCCTGTTTCTACTAAGAATACAAAAAAATTAGCCAGGTGTGGTAGTGGGCATGGTAATCCCAGCTACTCGGGAAGCTGAGGTAAGAGAATCCTGGGGGTAGCAAGAACCCTGAGGGCAGGCAGAGGTTGTAGTGAGCTGAGATGGTGCCACTGCACTCCAGCTTCTGCGACAGAGCAAGACTCTGCCTCAAAAAAAAACAAAAACAACAACAAAAAAAACCCTATGCGTCTCATGTTCCTTCCTTCCTTCCTTCCTTCCTTCCTTCCTCCCTCCCTCCCTGCCTGCCTGCCTGCCTGCCTTCCTTCCTTCCTTCCTTCCTTCCTTCCTTCCTTCCTTCCTTCCTTCCTTCCTTTTCTTTCTTTCTTGAGACGGAGTTTCACATTTCACTCTTGTTGCGCAAGCTGGCGTGCGATGGCACAACTTTGACTCACTGTAAACTCCACCTCCCGGATTCAAGCAATTCTCCTGCCTCATCCTCCAGAATAGCTGGGATTACAGGTGCCTGCCACCACACCTGGCTAATTTTTCTATTTTTTTAGTAGAGACGAGGTTTCACCATACTGGTCAGGCTGGTCTCAAACTCCTGACCTCAGGTGATCCACCTGCCTCGGCCTCCCAAAGTGGGATTACAGGCATGAGCCACTGCACCTGGCCGCATCTCGTATATTTCTATTAGAACTGCATTTTACTATTTTATATACAGGTCTCAAAAATTCTCAACAAGTGTATTCACTGATGGCTTCAATGACCAGTTGACAATGTAAGAAGGCAAAAACTTCCACCATAGAATGATGACAGACAGCCACATTTACATATGAAGCCTTCTGAAGTAGGAAAAATGAATTTTTGAACCATCAAAATGATACAAACTTTTACCTTATCTAGACTTTTTTGTAAGGGTACAGCAGTAAGTTTTAAGTTCTATTTAAATCCGATGAAGATTCTGTTTTTAAAATCTGACTCTCGGGCCGGGCGTGGTGGTTCACGCCTATAATCTCAGCACTTTGGGAGGCCAAGGTGGGCGGATCATGAGGTCAGGAGATTGAGACCATCCTGGCCAACATGGTGAAACCCCATCTCTACTAAAATACAAAAAAAAAAAAAAAATTAGCCAGGCGTGGTGGTGCATGCCTATAGTCCCAGCTACTCAGGAGGCTGAAGCAGGAGAATCACTTGAACCCGGGAGGCGGAGGTTGCAGTGAGCCGGGATAACGCCACTGCACTCTAGCCTGGCAAGAGAGTGAGACTTCATCTCCATTTTCTCTCTATCCCCTCAACTCCTTCTCAAAGACTCTTAGAAGAAAGGAATAGGGTAAGCTGAACTGAAGGGAAAAAAACAAAAACAAAAACCTAAGACAATATTCATCAATGTGCTAAGCATCCATAATACTTACTTCAGTTGTCTATTTAATTCTTCAACATAATTCTTTTGGTCCAATATGGCAGCAATTTGAACATTCCTAAATGAGGAAAAAAGTAGCTTTGTGCTAGTTTAAAAGGTATTTATTAAGTGCAAAAAAAATCTAAATCATCTAAAATTATTATAAAACTAAAATAATAAAACAGTGTCTTGCCTTTAAAATAAAACATAAGAATAACAGTAAGCTATGTACTAAGAATCTATAACCTTTGTTGAATAAATCACTTGTCAATAATAGACTTAACAATACCATTAGTGTATTTTAAATTTAAACATAATTAGGGCCAGGCACGGTGGCTCACCCCTGTAATCCCAGGGGTGATTGGGAGGCCAAGGCAGGTAGGTCACTTGAGTCCAGGAGTTCAAAACCAGTCTGGCCAACGTGGTAAAATCCTGTGTCTACTAAAAATAACAAAAATTAGCCAGGCATGGTGGCGGGTGCCTGTAATCCCAGCTACTGGGGAGGCTGAGGCAGGAGAATCACTTGAACCCAGGAGGCGGAGGTTGCAGTGAACCAAGATCGAACCACTGCATTCCAGCCAGGGCAACAGAACAAGACTCTGTCTCAAAAAAGAAACAAAAAAAAAAACACAGTTCGATCTTGAAGTAAACCAGTATTTGCAAACTTGTGAATAATAAGCTTTCATCTCTTTTATTCCAAAAAACAGCTATTAAAATGGGTCTCAGAAACTACAGTTATAACCAAAGGTCCCACTTCATACAATTAATAAAATCTCCTTCTCCTAAGTGATTTTCCAAAATCTGCTTTGTAAAGCTTGTAATGGAAGTGAAAATGAAATGAAGAAGTCACAGAGGGGAAAACAACAAAATAAAACCACACTGTAAATAGATGGATCTTATAATGATTTGTAAAGAGCTATATAAAAAACCCAATATGTGAAATAACTTATGAAAATCATACCTTTCTTTATTTCCAATATCTTCTTCATTCTTTAAATACATAGAAAAATCAATCACTCCAACCTGAAGTAAATAAAGATTTTTTTTTATTTAAAGGGGAGAAAATACTTTATCAGAAGTACCTTTACTGAATGTCACTCTTAATATTCTTTTAGTGTTTAACAGTCCTGTTTACAACTTCAAATGACACCTGATCAAGGAGGAACTGTGCAAACTGAAAACACTTTGCATTTGGCACTAATCACTTTCACTTACTTGTGAGTCTAAATCCTCTCCCTTCACACACAGATTAGCATCGATCACATTCAGGCCAACCAGCAGCCCAACAATTACTGCTCCTTCTTCTTCCATCATTAGTGCATGATACTCATAAAACTCACTGTGAAAATTTAAAAAATAAGGACTTTAAATCACAAATTTATTTCAAAAACTAAAATTTAAAATCACCATTATTTTCCTAATCTTCCACCTTACAGAAATGGAAGCCATCTCAGTTAGGTACCTTCAAATTAGGCTTTACACATGTGAATAACTTTTTATATTTTTTAAATTTAAATGTCTCTATTGAAAAATCAAAAGGACTGAAGGAGATAAAAGAGGGAAAAATGTTTTGAGAGAGAGAAAAGAGGAGCAAAAAGGGATGAAAAGAAAAAGTGGCACCAGACACGGTGCCTCACGCCTGTAATCCCAGCACTTTGCGAGGCCAAGCAGGAAGATCACTTGAGGTCAGGAGTTCAAGACCAACCTGGCCAACATGGTGAAACACCACCTCTACTAAAAATACAAAAATTAGCCAGGCATGGCAGCACATGCCTGTAATTCCAGCTACTCAGGAGACTGAGGCAGGACAATTGCCTGAATCCAGGAGGCAGAGGTTGCAGTGAGCCAAGATCACGCCACCACACTCCAGCCTGGGCAACAGAACAAGACTCCGTCTCAAAAAAATAAAAATAAAGAGAGGCAACACTGAGCCCTGGGACATTTCTGACTCAGGCGGATATAGTGACTGCTGCTGATCTGATTATGATATATTTTATTAAAGTTGAACTTTCAATCCTTAGATTTATTAAGACCTTGGGATAAAGACTAAGGAGGAAAATGAACATATGCAACATTTCAAAGCCCATGTTCAAGTCAATGCATTTGATAGGTGTATTATAAATCTTAATAGATAATTATAAATTAAAGACACTTTGGGATATCTACATTCTAAAAACTGTTCAAAAAGAGAGTTGTGAAAGAAATAGGATGGTCCAAAAACTAAGTCTCATCAACATACATTCAGAGAAGTAGTTATCACTGTCTCGCGCCTTCTTTAATAAGTCCCATGTACATTATTTAATCACTTTTATTATCCTTCAGAATACTGAGAAGCTGTGGGTACTTAACGTATGGTCATTCTCGTTTAACAACTGGGAAAACCACAACGTAAAATCAGAGTCACAAGTAAAACCAAAACCAGGACTAAATTCTCCACAACATCAGAGAGGCACTCTAACAGAACAAGAATGAATGGAGGGCCACCATGGGCCCACTCCCTTGGAGAACTGATTGCCCTTGCTCTGAAAGTCTGTCTTAAATAAATGTTTGGCCTTCATTTTATTTTATTTTTTTGAGACAGGGCCTCACTCTATCACCCAGGCTGGAGTGCAGTGGCACAATCTCAGGTCACTGCAACCTCCCTCTACCAGGTTCAAGCAGTTCTCCTGCCTCAGCCTCCCAAGTAGCTGACATTACAGGCATGTGCCACCACACCCAGCTAATTTTTGTGTTTTTAGTAGAGACGGGGTTTCACCACGTTGGTCTTGAACTCCTGACCTCAAGTGATCCACCCACCTTGGCCTCCCACAGTGCTGGGATTACAGGCATGAGCCACCACACCCAGCCAAAATAAATGTTTGGCCTTCAATTTAAAGTGTGCCCACAATACAGTTGAAGCAATAATATGGATATTCAAATTCTAAAAAAACCCAAAAAACAAAAAGCCTATGAAATTAAAGCCCCAAATTCCAACACAAATTTTTATCCATAGAATTAACCATATTCAGAAAAATAAAACTAATTGAGAAATGTACTATATATAGCAGTTTCCAGGCAGGGGAAAAGAAAAAAAGTTTTAACAAAGAGGAAGAAATGTAATTATATATAAATTTCCCCATCCTGGCTGATAACAAGCTTACAGTATTCATATATAAGGCTAGTTCCTGATCCATGTTATGCCTCCATCATGTTTTTCTGTCTCATTTTGCTCCTCCTTTTATTTTATATCATTTTATTATATGTTATATATCCTTTCATATTACATCTTAAATCCTTTTTGGAAGACAGCATATAAATAAAATAAAAAATGAAAAGATCACGACTTAATAGTACTAACCTTAAGAGATCCCTCTGAATAATCAAGCAACGTAAGTAATCGGCCATTTTTTTTTGCATAAGGGCTAATCGAAGCCATGCTCTTGCTCGACCAAGAGGGGTCCTAAAGAGAAGAACCAATTGATCAGAAAACAGCCCTAGCCCAAAGATCACATCTTCTATCGCGAGAGGTATATATTAACAAGGAAGAAGGGCATTTTTATAATGGTTTTGTTTTCTTTTTATAGTTTTATCTTTTTGAGCACACAGACCAATCCCTGAGAGCTGGGTAAATCTGCTCCTCCTGTAGCAGATTTAGGTACTATTTAATATCTTGGAAGAAATGACTCTAAACACAGTAGTGTATCGCTTAATGACAGGGATACGTTCAGAAAAATGCGTTGTTAGGTGATTTCATCATGGAGTGGACATTTGCAAACCTAGATGGTATATACACCTATGCTATATAGTATACCCTATTGTTCCTAGGTTGCAAACCTATATAGCGTGCTACTGTACTGAATGCTGTAGGCAATTGCTACACAATTGTTAAGTATTTGTATATCTAAACATGGAAATGGTAAAGTAAAAATACAGTATTATAATTTTATGGAACCACCATCATTGAATGAAATGTTATGCAGCGCAGGACTGTGGTGAGAATACTTCTATAAGAAATGTTTAGGTGGACATGGTGGCTGACACCTGTCATCCCTACACTTTGAGAGGTTAAGGTGGGAGGATCACTTGAGTCCAGGAGTTAGAGGACAGCCTGGACAACATAGGGAGACCCTGTCTCTATAAAATAAAAAAAAAATTAAGTCAAAAAAATTAAAATTAAAAAATCAAAATGCCAGGTATGTGCCTGTAGTCCCAGCTACTCAGGAGGCTGAAGCAGGAGGGCTGTTTAAGCCCAGTAGGCAGAGGCTGTAGTGAACAGTGATTCACTGTACTCGAGCCTGGGCGACAGAGTGAGACACTCTCAGAAAAAAGAAAAGAAATATTTAGCCTGAACGGGCTTAGCCCTCTAAAAATAAATATTAAAACTTCACCAGGCTGGGCCCAGTGGCTCCTGCCGGTAATCCCAGCACTTTGGGAGGCCAAGGCGAGCAGATCACAAGGTCAGGAGTTCGAAAGAAGCCTGGCCAACATGGTGAAACCCCATCTCTACTAAAAATACAAAAAAATAGCTGGACTTGGTGGTGGGTGTCTGTAATCCCAGCTACTCAGGAGGCTGAGGCAGGAGAATCACTTGAACCCAGGAGGCGGAGGTTACAGTGAGGCAAGATCGCACCATTGCACTCCAGCCTGGGCAACAAGGCAAGACTCGGTTGCAACAAGGCAAAACAAAAAAACAATTGTTTCAACAATAAGGCACCATAATGTCTTCAAAAACATAAGTAACATTATATCTGAATTTTGAAAATCATAACAAAGCTAAGAGGGTGCCAGGCTAGTAATTAAAGAGAAATCACTGTGCTGCTTACTGGTTTTCAAATGTTTCTTTAATCCGGTTGCATTTAGGAAATTAAATCTCATACCTCTCTTACCCAAGTTCTATCTGTTATTAAAAACAAAAGCAGCCTGGCGTGGTGGCTCACGCCTGCAATCCCAGAACTTTGGGAGGCCAAGGCGGGTGGATCACTTGAGGTCAGGAGTTCGTGACCAGCCTGGCCAACACGGTGAAACCCTGTCTCCACTAAAAATACAAAAATTAGCCAGGTAGGCCCGGTGCGGTGGCCCATGCCTGTAATCCCAGCACTTTGGGAGGCTGAGGTGGGCAGATCAAGAGGTCAGGAGATCGAGACCATCCTGATTAACACGGTGAAACCCAATGTCTACTACAAATACAAAAACATTAGCCCGGCGTGGTGGCGGGTGCCTGTAGTCCCAGCTACTCAGGAGGCTGAGGCAGGAGAATCACTTGAACCCAGGAGGCTGAGGTTGCAGTGAGCCAAGATCGCACCACTGCACTCCAGCCTGGGTGACAGAGCAAGGATCCGTCTCCAAAAAAAAAAAAAGAATGTAAGAACTGAGTCTTAACACTTTACACCTACAAAAAATTTTCAATACTCATGAGTTCTTAGCTAACATACTCCAACTTTTAGGATATTTTACATATATTTGTCTGATGAAACAGGCTGGTGACATTATAGGTACCAATTTTCAGAGGAAGCACAGTAATTTACACCAGTCCTAGGGTATATAAGTGGCATATCTGATAACTGGAATCTCCTGAGCCTGTGCCCTGGATTCAGCCTAAATCAGTCTTTTATCAAATACTTATTGACCTTCTACTACAGTCAAACTAATTTAACACTCAGAAAACAAAGATGTATAATTGATATATCCTATCTTAAAAGGACTTTCAATTTCCTACAATATAAGGCAGAACAGTGAGTGGTTAATTCTGATTGAAGGGGCTAAGAAAAACTTCATAAAGGAAATAGGATTTGAGTTGAGCCATAAAGAATGAACATAATTTTATTAGAAGAGGATTAGAAAAAGGGGAGTTAAGACTAAGAGAAGACAATAAGCTAGAGTGTGAGGTACTTTGGAGGAACAATGAATACACTTCTGTGGCTAGGGATGAACAAGTAATAGGCCTCCTTACTTCAGACCAGGTAGATCCCGGACACTGGCTCCTATTTCCTCTGCTTCTGGGTACAACTTCTCCACCAGTTCCAAAGGGCCCCAGATGGTTTTGTTATAACTCAAAAATGATTTTCTTACTGAAAAAAAGAACACATAATGCACACAATGTCAACATATAAAACTGTAGTAACTTATTTTTAAATATTTAGTTTCAACATTTCTAACTTAACATACAATTATTCAGAGACCTTTCCTCTCTTTTATCCACTACATATCCCAGTGGATATGGAGCCTATGCAAGTAGGATCCTGTTGCCCATCCTGCTATTTTTTTCCTGCATGATAAAAAGGCACAGTGACCATTCTTTCATATCAAATAAGCAGTTAGGCAATTAAAGTGAAAAATGACTGCACTCATTCTCTACCAGTACCAAAATAAAGGCTAGTGGCCCTAGCTGATTGATCTTTATAAGTTTATTAAATAAACATAGCACAAATAAAAAGTTATTTTATTTTTTATAATAATGCTTTTGCTTTTTGTTTTTTTAGTAAGTAGAGATGGAGTTTTGCTATGTTGACCCAGCTGGTCTTGAACTCCTGGCCTCAAGTGTTCCTCCCATCTCAGCCTCCCAAAGTGCTGGGATGACAGGCATGAGCCACCACACCCGGCCTAAGAAGTTATTTTAATTTTAAATATGAAAAATTGTTAATTTCCTTTTCCTTGTATTTTATTCTGAGATTTAGTCAATATAAAACTATGAAATTTCCATACATTTATTTGTTATTACTGACCAGATCTCCTGCAAAAAATGGTGCCTATCATATACACCACCCAAGGATAACCAAGATAGGCAATTTTTCCCGGGGGGAGAAAAATCACACACAAAGTAGCTTTACAATGATTTATCCAGATAAGCCTATAACTGCTAGGACATGGTTCAACATATATTGCGAAGTAAAGGATAATACAGTCTAAAAATAGTTTAAAATTTAACTATTTTGGCTATAATTTGGCAAACTATATTTCAGCAGGCTTGGGGAAAATCAAGATGCAGTCCTAGGTGACAGAGTGAGACCCCCATCTCAAAAAAAAAAAAAAAAAAGAGGAGCATGGTTATGGTTAAATAAAATATGCCATATATATACCTGATATAATTCTGATATAGACATCTATGTAAATGGAGAGATCTCCAAGTCATATCATTATTTTTTTTTATTTATTTATTTTTGAGACAGAGTCTTACTCTGTCTCCCAGACTAGAGTGCAGTGGCACGATCTCAGCTCACTGTAACCTCTGCCTCCCAGGTTCAAACAATTCTCCTGCCTCAGCCTCCCAAGTAGCTGGGGCTACAGGCATGCAGTGCCACATTCAGCTAATTTTTGTATTTTTAGTAGACACGGGGTTTCACTATGCTGGCCAGGCTGATCTCGAACTCCTGACCTCAAGTGATCTGCCGGCCTCAGCCTCCCAAAGTGCTGAGATTACAGACATGAGCCATCACACCCAGCCATTTTTTTTTTTAAAGAAGGAAGTCACAGAATAATAGCCTGAGTACAATTAGAGTAAAAGAAAAAAAAAACAGAAAAGGGATAAGGGAATATCTAATTCTCTCATTTTCTTTCTTTCTTTTGAGACAGAGTCTCACTCTGCAGCCCCAGGCTGAAGGGTAGTGGCACGATCTCGGCTCACTGCAACCTCCGCCTCCCTGGTTCAAACGATTCTCCTGCCTCAGCCTCCTGAGTAGCTGGGATTACAGGCGAACACCACCAGTCTGGCTAATTTTTGTATATTTTGGTAGAGACAGGTTTTCACCATGCTGGCCAGGTTGGTCTTGAATTCCTGACCTCAAAGTGATCCACTCGCCTCAGCCTCCCAAAGTGCTGGGATTACAGGTGCCCAATTTCCTTTAGATAAATTAATAAAAGAGAATGAATAAAAACCGTGTTTTGTTCTATGTACTTCTCTGTTGTTTGATTCACGTACAAAAAGAGTATATTTTGCTAGTGTGTATATATTTTAAGAAATTGCTTTAAGTCTTTAAAGAAAAAGAAACGAGTATGCTAATAACATCACATAGGATTTTCTCAAATTTTGATGTCAAGGCTTCATTCTTGTTTTGAAGTACTTTTTATTAAAACAAGGTTTAGGTAAATCTTTGTTTTTTTTTTTGTTTGTTTTGTTTTTTTTTTTGAGACAGGGTCTCTGTTGCCCAGGCTGGAGTACAGTGGCAAAATCACAGCTCACTGAAGCCTCGACCTTCTCAGGCTCAGGTGATCCTCCCACTTCAGCCTCCCGAATAGCTGGGACCACAGGCATATGCTGGGATTACAGGCATGAGCCACCATGTCCGGCCAGTCAAGCTTCTTTTACTCTATAATAGTCACTCTAGTGTACAACTCTTACACAGCCCTCTACATAGATACTCACCATATGAACTAGAGGCCAAAACTGTGAACAATTATTATAAGTAAAAGCACAGTTATTATGCAATTAATATTTTAAAGTAAATATAAAACAAACATTTTATATGTAACAATAATTCAATATGTACCGATAGTAGAATACAATATCTGCTGTTATCATCCTCAGGGATGGCTCACATTTCTACAATAACTCCATCCAGAAGAGATATCTACATATGTTCGTGTATGTATCTAGGAGGTTTCTATTTCAACAATCTACTATTTCAATGCACTTGTTCAACAGGGTTTGAAGTATTAATGAGCTCATAACAGTATCACCAGCTTTAAAATATAACTCTGTAACTGTCCTAGAAAACAGAAACCAGTTCAGAATATGTAAGTTTAAAAAATTTAAAAATCAAATATTCTGTTTACAAAACATTAACAACTAAGCATTTTCTGAAGATCATTATTAGACCATTATTAGAAAACATAGAGATATTTTCTCCCAAAATCAATCCACTCAATATTTTTTAGTGCATAGTAATAGTAATCATGGCCTCAAAAAATAACCCATTCTCAAGGGCACTTAAAATGGAAAAAGGGAGATTCTAAAATGAATTAATTTTTTAAAATCTCACAATACCTTTAAGACCATGTTTCAGGCAATGTTCCATAACAACAAAGAATTGCTGCAAGGGGGGATAGTCAGAATCCAAAGTGCGGCCAAAGCTCAGAGCAGATTCAATGAGTCCTTTGATACTCAGTTTAGCCATGTTTAACAAGTTTGCTCTCTCTACAGCTGTGGGGTCTTTTGTAGCTGAAAACACAAGAAAGGAATCCAACATCATTTGTAAGACATGACAATGAAAAAATACACAAACCCTTGCCTTCTCCTATAAAAACCAACAGTAGTTTGCTGTTCCTTGGTTGACAAATTCTCCCCAGCTAAACTACACCCTTGATTAACTTCTCTTTATGTCTCGCACATATACTGTAAAAAATTTCCGGCCAGGCGCGCTGGCTCACGCCTGTAATCCCAGCACTTTGGGAGGCCGAGGCAGGCAGATGACGAGGTCAAGAGATTAAGACCATCCTGGCCAACATGGTGAAACCCTGTCTCTACTAAAAATACAAAAATTAGCTGGGCGTGGTGGTGTGTACCTGTAATCTCAGCTACTTGGGAGGCTGAGGCAGGAGAGTCACTGGAACCCAGGAGGCAGAGGTTGCAGTGAGACGAGATGGCGCCACTGCACTCCAACCTGGTGACAGAGCGAGACTCTGTCTCACAAAAATAATAATAATAATAAAAGAAAACAGAAAATCTCCATGACCACTCCAGCCAAAGTTTATGAATTATTCTCAAGATCCTGCAAATCTGTCATTCTCCTGTATTTATTTAACTTTCCTGGTACCTCTTCATAGAGAATGAGTTTTTAAAATGATCTTCTGTGGAGATAAATTTGAGCTGAGAGACAACACGTTTAAGGGCCTCATGCAAAAGGTGAATAGCAGGTACCGTCTAAGGATGAATTCCAAGGCAAAAACGTTCAGAATAAACTGGCAATAAAATAAAGGTAGTTCAAATTCTAGGATTCCACTGTCACCCACAACAAACATGATAGGTAAAATACACTGACAAGTAAGGGGAGACAGGAGAAGCCGTCCAATTCTTTCAGTCTACCCTCTTTCTGTCTGGCTTCTTCATTCTGACTGTAGTTCTGTATTGCATGACTGTTTTATTTTCAAAGAGAAAAGCACAGACCAGTTTTACATTAATGTTTCTCACCCATCCACACAGTTCAGGAAGGCCACAGCGTCAGTCTGAATACCAAGTTAATAGATGCATATTCCCAAAGGCCTGATTTTTAATTGATATTTTTAAGACACAGTATCATCAAGCAAGATATTTTCAATTCACAAAAATATTGTCCTCCTTCCCACAAATTTTATTCTCAGTTTACTTAGAAATTCAGATGCTTCCCCATCATCTCGTTACTGTTGTGACTGGTGGAAATACCTTCAACAAACACAGATGACAAAACTAAGGTGTGGAAAAACGAAGCACTTAATATAATACTTCATAATCTCTGACAAATTTACAAGTCATCAATGTGTCCGTTTTTCCTTCACTGAACAACAACAACAAAACCCAGAGTCTCCAACGATCTAGTATTCTAGCTCTGATTTCTAGACAGCTAGGCATGACGCCTGACACTGAATCCTAAGCAACCTAAAATGCAAACAGCCACAACTGCTATGGCCAAACTGCCTGGTGGAAAAATGTCCATACACGACATTCCTTTAAATCTGCATCGTGGTCTGACTCCCACTACTTTTCGGGAGTGAAACCACTTGATGTTTCATAATCCGTGGTAACTCTCATTTTTAACACAGCCCATCATAATTCCTAACGTGCGATGCCACAACCACACAAAGGGTGTTTTGCAGCTGCTGGGAGGCAGATCGGTGCTGGGCACTGGCAGTTCCCACGCCGAGGGGCGCTCACACCTCGGCCACGCCCCGGCTGCGCTCCAGGACTCCTCCAGCCAGGACGCGACCTCCAAACCCGGCCGCAGGCGCGCGAGGAGTCCCAGGGCCAGTGCCCGCACCTTGCCAGGACCAACCCCTTCCCTGCTTCTCTTCCTGCCCCTTCCCCCCAGCAAGGCTGCCCAGAGGCCTGGGGCCCCCCAAGACCATCGCGGCGGGCTCACCCAGGCTCCTGCGCGTCAGCACTCCCCGTCTCCCGCCCTCGGCGTCAGGCACCCAGGCCAAAACCTGAGATGCGTCTTCCCTCCGCCACCCCCAAACCTGAAAAGTCATCGCCCCTCCCCGACTGCTCCCCGACTCCGGAGTGACACCCTGCCCGGCCCAGTCCTAGCTCCTGGACGCCGTGGCACCTCGAGCCCTCGGCCACTATGCCTCAAAACCCGGGCGGGAACGGGCCGGAACAAGGGAGGGGGCGCGTTGCCATGACGACCCCGGGAGCCCCCGAGTCCCAGGCAGTCCCCGCCCATCCCGGGTTCGGGCCCCAGTTCCGACTGGCGGCCTCGGCGTCTCCCACAGCTCACAGTCCACCCCGCCTGGCCGCAGCCCTCGGCCCGGGACTGAGGGCCGAACGTTCGGTCTCGGCCCGCTCGCCTTACCCATGGCGGCGGCGGCGGCGGCGGCGGCGCGATCTCGGGCGGGGGCTTCCTCGGCCTGGTCAGCAGCTCCCTCCAGGCGCTCGGCAGCCACCACCGCATCTGCAGCCAGGCCAGCTGCGGCCCACAGCGCCCCCGGCGGCGGGAGGGCGCCCGGGCGGCCCCAGGGGGAGCGGCGCCCCCGGTCGGGCGGGGACCCGCGGAGCCTTTGGCGGGCGGGAGAGCAAGCCCGCTGTCTCTAAGCCTCCTCGCATCCGCTGGGACCGCAAGAAGTAAAGGAACGTGATGGAGACCACGGGTGTGAGGAGCCAGAGTGCTAGGCCCTCGGTCCCGTGCCCCGGGGGCTTCGCCGGAGCGCGAAGGCCGGATTTCAAGGGGCGGCCGGCCACACGCAAACGTTGCTTCCACCGGGCTAGCGGGGCCTGATATAATAACACGCCTGACTACTGCCCCTTCACCTTCATAAACACAAAGGGGACCAAAAGAGTTTAGAAAGTCTGAAGCAATTAACAGCAGGCAGAAACCTACTAAAACTAGCCCCAAATTACGAGTTTGTTTTCTGGGTTTTTTTTTTTTTTTTTTTTTTTTTTGAGATGGAGTCTCGCTCTGTCACCAGGCTGGAGTGCAGTGGCGCGATCTCGGCTCACTGCAACCTCTGCCTCCCGGGTTCAAGGGATTCTTCTGCCTCATCCTCCCGAGTAGCTGGGATGACAGGCGAGCACCACCCCGCCAGCTAATATGTTTGTATTTTTAGTAAAGACGGGGTTTCACCATGTTGGCCAGAATGGTCTCGATCTCTTGACCTGGGGATCTGCCCATCTCGGCCTCCCAAAGTGCTAGGATTACAGGCCTGAGCCACAGAGCCCGTCCTAAAGCAAGCTGGTAAGACTCATTACAAAAAGCTAAAGTGAAAAAAGAAAGAAAACAATTCAAAAATATTTCATTATGTGCTACAGCAATATCCACACAAGCACTAAAATTCAGACCTCGGCTGGGTGCGGTGGTTCATGCCTGTAATCCCAGCACTTTGAGAGGTTAAGTTGGATAGATCACGAAGTCAGGAGTTCAAAACCAGCCTGACCAACATGGTGAAACTCTGTCTCCACTAAAAATACAAAATTTAGGCAGAGGTGGTGGCACGCGCCTGTAGTCCCAGCTACTTGGGAGGCCAAGGCGGGCGGATCACCCGGTCAGAAGTTCGAGACTAGTCTGGCTAACATGGTGAAACCTCATCTCTACTAAAAATACAAAAATTAGCCGGGCGTGGTGGCGCATGCCTGTAATCCCAAGATTACGTCTCAGGAAAAAAAAAAAGTCAAACTTCATCCCTGGATCCATCTTGGTTCACATTTCCCAGGATTATGAGCCCTAGTCACCTTAAGGGCCAGTAGTGACTCGAGTAGAATTAGATAGGCATATCCTATTAGCTACAAGAGATTTTTCTTTCTTTTTTTTTTTTTTTTTTTTTTGAGACAGGGTCTCACTCTGTCACTCATGCTGGAGTACAGTGGGAAGATCTCAGCTCACTGCAACTTCCGCCTCCCAGGCTCAAGTGATCCTCCCACCTCAGCCTCCCTAGTAGCTGGGACCACAGACGCTCATCACCACACCCAGCTAATTTTTTGTATTTTTGTGCTTTTTATTAAAAAAAAAAGTTACATATATATGATATATATCTTATGATCCCAGTTTTAGTTTATCAATAAATACAGCAATATGAATATATACCTATATACGTCTAGTTAGAAAAATAAATGCATAGGTAAGAGACTGAGTAAAGTACTTGAAAATGTTAATAGTTACAATGTGTGGGTGGGGGCATTGTGATTACTTTTTTCCCTAAACTATTGTGTGTGTGTGTGAGTATGTGTGTAAACTTTTAGTTTTGAGGGTATATGTGAAGGTTGGTTGCATAGGTGAACTCATGTCATGGGGGTTTGTTGTACAGATTATTTCATCACCCAGTTAAGTCCAGTATCCGACGGTTATCTTTTCTACTCCTCTCCCTCCTCCCATCCTCGTCTGTCAAGTAGACCCCAGTGTCTGTTGTTCCCCGTTTTTTTTTTTAAGACAGGGTTTCACCATGTTGGCCAGGCTGGTCTCAAACTCCTCAGCTCAAGTGATCCACCCACCTCAGCCTCCCAAAGTGTTGGATTACAGGCATGAGCAACCGCACCTGGCCTTTCTTTTCCCATCTTTGTGTTTCATGAGTTATTTAGCTACCATTAATTTTTATTTTATTTTTTATAGAGATGGGGTCTCACTATGTTGCCCAGGCTGGTCTCAAACTCCTAGCCTCTAGCGATCCTCCTGTCTCAACCGTCCAAAGTGCTGGGATTATAGGCATGAGCCACCATACCCAGCCTACAAGTCATCTTTTTCATGAGCAATATGGTCCACTGAATCCAGGTGGACCACCTTGTCACATCATGCCACAGAGCTTTCAGCCTTAGCCTTAGCTGGCTCAAGACATGATTTTCTTACAATGACAATTGTAATGCTTCTGAACATTTGTATAGCACCTGGAAGATGTTACCATGCTGGGCGGTACAGGGGAAGGGAGATACACATAGTGGCCGGGAAAATTGCAGAATTCCTAATCAGAAAACGTGGGTTCTGGCAATGACTTGCCATGGGGTCATATGCTAACACAGGCTATCTATGCTAGGTTCTCTATAGGGTTTAATTGAGAAAATATCCACGAAAAATATTGATAAATATTAAAGTATCCTACTAATTACAACTGCTGCTTTTAAAAAGCAGTATAACAGGCCAGGTGTGGTAGCTCATGCTTGTAATCCCAGCACTTTGGAAGGCCAAGGTGGGAGGATCACCTGGTCAGGAGTTCGCGACCGGTCTGGCTAACGCAGTGAAACCTCGTCTCTACTAAAAATACAAAAATTAGCCAGGCATGGTGGTGCATGCCTGTAATCCCAGCTACCTGGAAGGCTAAGGCAGGAGAATCACTGGAACCCAGGAGGCAGAGGCTATAGTGATCCAAGATCTCACCACTGCACTCCAGCCTGGGCAACAGAATGAGACTCCATCTCAAAAAAAAAAAAAAAAAAAAAACAGAAAAAGAAAAAAAGCAGTAAACAGGCAGATGTGGTACCTCATGCCTGTAATCCAAGTACTTTGAGAGCCTGAGGCAGGAGGATTGCGTCAAGCCTAAAGTTCCAGACTACCCTGGCCAACATAGCAAGACCCTGTTTCTAAAAACAAATTTTTTCTAGTTAGCTGGGTGTAGTGGTGTGCACCGGTAGTCCCAGCTACTCAGGAGGCTGTGACAGAAGGACCACTTGAGGCCAGGAGTCTGAGGTTGCAGTGAACTATGATCCTGCCATGCACTCTAGCCTGGCCAACAGAGACTCCATCTCTTAAAAAATAAATAAATAAAAGCAGTAAATACTATGACGCTCCACATAGGTACTATTATAGTACTGTATGCAGATGAAGATAATTCTTTTTTTTTTTTTTTTTTTTTTTTTGAGACGAAGTCTTGCTCTGTCGCCCAGGCTGGGGTGCAGCGGCCAGATCTCAACTCACTGCAAGCTCCGCCTCCCGGGATCACGCCATTCTCCTGCCTCAGCCTCCCAAGTAGCTGGGACTACAGGCGCCCGCCACCTCACCCGGCTATAGTAGAGACGGGGTTTCACCGTGTTAGCCAGAATGGTCTCGATCTCCTGACCTCGTGATCCGCCCGTCTCGGCCTCCCAAAGTGCTAGGATTACAGGCGTGAGCCACCGCGCCCGGCGAGATGAAGATATTATTTTGGGTGGGAGAGAAATCAGAAAGGCTTTTTGGAGAAGGTGGCATCTTCAAGTCTTTCTAAGTGGGTAGAGATGCCTAAATGGTGATGGAAGAACAGACAAATCTAGAGAGCAGATCAAATGGGAAACAGAATAGGCATGCATAGAAACAGCAAAAATAGTTTCGTATGGTTACAACCAATACACAAAGACCCCATTAAAGAATAACCACTGTTACAAACCATGGGTTCCGACCTACTAGTGGGACATGAAAGCAATTTTAACAGGTTGCAATTAGCTTTGTTTTTATTTTTTATTTTATTTTATTTGAGACAGAGTCTCAGTCACCCAGGCTGGAGTGCAATGGCATGATCTTGGCTTACTGCAACCTCCACCTCCACCTGCTTGAATCGGGTTCAAGTGATTCTTGTGCCTCAGCTTCCCGAGTAGCTGGGATTACAGGCGTGCACCACCATGCCCAGTTAACTTTTCTATTTTTAGTAGAGACGGGGTTTTACCATGTTGGCCAGGCCAGTCTCGAACTCCTGACCTCAAGTGATCCGCCCACCTTAACCTCGCAAAGTGCTGGGATTACAGGCGTGAGCCACCGCGCCCAGCCACTTTGTTTTTAATGGAATAGAGTGGAACATACCAGGGCATATCACATACAGAAAGGGTAAATATTGTCTTATGGCAGTATTGTTTCAGATGCATATGCATACACAAATTTACATTGAGTCATGATGTAAAATGGATTTCTTATTGCGGGTGTGATATTTTTGGTTTAAATACTAGCCTAGATCATCATAGACCAAACTATGTAATTACTAAAGGGTGAGATTACAAATAAATTTCATTTTCTGGCCGGGTACGGTGGCTCATGCTTGTAATCCCAGCACCTTGGAAGGCCGAGGCAGGCAAATCATGAGGTCAGAAGTTCGAGACCAGCATGGCCAACACAGTGAAACACCGACTCTACTAAAAACACAAAAATTAGCTGGCATGGTGGCAGGTGCTTGAACCTGGGAAGTGGAGGTTGCAATGAGCTGAGATTTTGCCATTGCACTCCAGCCTGGGTGACAGAGCCAGACTCTATCTCAAAAAAAAAAAAAAAAAGAAATTTCATTTTCTAAAATATGTAGTGTTTGAAATTCTTACTAAAATATGTACTGCTCTGTAATTAGAGGGGGAAAAATGTTTTGTTTTGTTTTGAGACGGAGTTTCACTCTTATTGCCCAGGCTGGAGTGCAATGGCGCAATCTCGGCTCACTGCAACCTCCGCCTCCCAGGCTCAAGTGATTCTCCTGCCTCAGTCTCCCAAGTAGCTGGGATTACAGGCTCCCGCCACCGCACCCAGCTAATTTTTGTATTTTTAGTAGAGACGGGGTTTCACCGTGTTGGCCAGGCTGGTCTCGAACTCCTGACCTCAGCTGATCCACCCGCCTCGGCCTCCCAAAATGCTGGGAATACAGGCATGAGCCACCGCACCCAGGCCAAAAATGTTTTAAAGAAAGAAAAATTATGCCAAGATCTTTAAGCACAGAGAACTGTGAGATGACGTCATTTACAGAAATAGGGATCACAGGAGGAAGGCATTAAATGAAGATGGAAATTTCCGATTTCTTTGTACTAAGTCTAAAATGTTCACAGAATATTCTGAAGGCATTGGCTGGAAGGCAGCTATATAACTAGAACTTGGAAGACAGGGCGTAGTACAGGTTTAGTAAACAGCCACATGGTTGATGGGTGAAGCCAGTAACTGTCCAAAGAGAAAGAAGAGGACCAAACCAGACTTGGAGCTCTGGGGAAAACCCGCTGTTAGACAGCCAGGAATAAGGAGAAAAGAAAGGAATTGGAGACAGCAGCAAAAGGGAAGTAAGGGGGAGGGGGACAGGAACTCTGAACTGATTCAGGAGAGGGGCCACCGGAACAGCCACACTGTCTTTGCATCGTGGCTTTATACTTTTTTTTTGAGATGGAGTCTTGCTCTTATCACCCAGGCTGGAGTGTAGTGGCGTGATCTCGGCTCACTGCAACCTCCGCCTCCCTGGTTCAAGCAATTCTCCTGCCTCAGCCTCCTGAGTAACTGGGATTACAAGCGCCTGCCACCACACCAGGCTAATTTTTTTGTGTTATTAGTAGAGACAGGGTTTCACCATGTTGGCCAGGCTGGTCTCGAACTCCTGACCTCAGGTGATCCACCTGCCGCAGCCTCCCGAGGTGCTGGGATTACAGGCGTGAGCCACCATGCCCAGCTTCCTAACTCTTTTAAACAATTACATGGCTAGACTCTTATCACCAAGACAGATCAACAAAAAAAAAAAAAAAAAAAAGGAAACACAGAACATATCCCCAGGTTCTCTTACTTTTCCAGCCATATGAACCTGTAAAGAAGCAAAAGGACTTTCTTATTCATTTCATTCCCAGGAACTGAAATTACTATCAGATTCCTTCCTGATTTATACTCTCATTATATCTAACCAATATTTAAGTTTCATCACAGCAACCTCTCCCGTTTGTCTTATCTGATCTATAACCTCTCCATGAACAAGCCCATCCTGGGTGCCCTTCATAAATCTCTTAATAATATCAGTGCTGCTTGGTTTCAGCTTTCCAGCATGATCAATACTTCACTTGTCACTATTAGAACCCTGAGTTTAATTACTATTAAACTATTCACTTGTCACTATAACCCTGAGTTTAATTACTATTCAGTATTAATAATTGACACAATAAGATCCATTAGTAGAACAAATTTATTAAAAAACTTCAAGTAATAACTTAAAAAAACACGAGGTAGAAACAAAAATTTTAACATATTTAGCATTCATTAAAAAAAAAACCCTCAAGAGAAATGGAAGATTTCCAACCCCCAGATCTGTTACCCCAAGATTTTAACCTTTGTTAAATCTGTTACCATATAAATAATTAATCATCTTGAGGCTATTTTGTTTTACAAAACATCTTTACACAAAAAGGGAAAACTGAGTGATGCCCCCAAACATAGGGGCATATGAACATATGTGAAAATAGGAATCTACTTTTTAAATTTGTTATCAATTCAGAAAACAATATTTGTTGCCAAAGACGATGTAAGAATTATTTTCTTTTATATCAAAATCTACTCTAGAATACCAAAATACTGAATACTGAAAACAAAAAAGGGGGATAGTAAGGGAGGATAGAAAATTAACAGGAAGTAATCAATTCATGTCATAAAAGTCTAGGTTTAGAGTGAAAACACATCTGATAGCAGAAAAAATCCTAGCAAAATGGCCTTTGGATTAGGGACCTCAAAATACAGAAAAGAATCACACTTACATTCTCATCATCACAAGACTGTGCTTAAATGATGAAAACAAATCAAATCCCTTTATCAAGTGTTTCAGATAAAGTTCTTACAATGATATCTACAAAATCAAATTAGTCCTGAAATGTCTGACTTAAAAGTTTAAAGCCCAAAGTCAAAAGTTAATCCATCTTCAAAGCTGGTAAAAATTTATCAAACTCTGTCTCTAAGTCAGGCAAAAATACATGTATAGGACCCATAAATTTAGACTTTTCACGGTTTTGGGTACACCTGTGCTTAAAAACATAAATACTGCATGAAATTTTGTATGGTGACAGAATTTTCTGTATAGGCACGAGCTAGAGAAGATACTACCCTAGTATGAAAAGGCAAGGGAAATAGTGTTTTATTCTCTTTGAAAGTCACCCAATATGTGGCAAAGACTTTCATGTTCTCTTGATGGAAGATCAATGATGTAAAATAAATTAAGGAAGAAATATTTAGCACAATATGGAATGGCATAAATTTATGACGTTATTATTTAATATTTTGTAATTTGATTTACAGGACCACAAAAAAAAAAAATACGGATCTTTATGGCATTCTATGAATAATTACACCCTTAAGCAATAAGAGTTATTTATCTTTTTTTTTTTTTTTTGAGACAGAGTTTTGCTCGTTGCCCAGGCTGGAGTGCAATGGTGCAATTTCGGCTCACCGCAACCTCTGCCTCCCGAGTTCAAGCGATTCTCCTGCCTCAGCCTCCCGAGTAGCTGGGATTACAAGCATGCGCCACCATGCCCAGCTAATTTTGTATTTTTAGTAGAGACAGGGTTTCTCCATGTTGGTCAGGCTAGTCTCGAACTCCCAACCTCAGGTAATCTGCCTGTCTTGGCCTCCCAAAGTGCCGGGATTACAAGCGTGAGCCACTGCGCCTGGCCTCAGAGTTATTTATCTTAGCCTAATTCATACCTTCATAAGAAGTATGAAGTTCTTATGAAGCCTAAGAACTTCATACACTTTTTTTGTTTGTTTCTTTGAGATGGAGTCTTGCCCTGTCGTCAGGCTAGAATGCAATGGTGCGATCTCAGCTCACTGCAACTTCTGCCTCCTGGGTGCAAGCGATTCTCCTGCCTCAGCCTCCCAAGTAGCTGGTACTACAGGCGCACGTCACCATGACCAACTAATTTTTGTATTTTTAGTACAGACAGGATTTCACCGTGTTAGCCAGGATGGTCTCAACCTCAACCTTGCGATCCACCTGCTTCGGCCTCCCAAAGTGCTGGGATTACAGGCGTGAGTCACCGTGCCCAGCCCATACACAGTTTTAAAAAATGATTTATCTTTTTTTTTTTTTTTTTGGAGACGGAGTCTCGCTCTGTTGCCCAGGCTGGAGTGCAGTGGCCGGATCTCAGCTCACTGCAAGCTCCGCCTCCAGGGTTCATGCCATTCTCCTGCCTCAGCCTCCCGAGTAGCTGGGACTACAGGCGCCCGCCATCTCGCCCGGCTAGTTTTTTGTATTTTAGTAGAGACAGGGTTTCACCGTGTTAGCCAGGATGGTCTCGATCTCCTGACCTCGTGATCCGCCCGTCTCGGCCTCCCAAAGTGCTGGGATTACAGGCTTGAGCCACCGCGCCTGGCCCCAAAAATGATTTATCTTAAGGCCAGGTGCAGTGGCTCACCTCCTCTCTACTAAAAATTTAAAAAATTAGCCAGGCATGGTGGTACATACCTGTGGTCCCAGCTACTCGGAAGGCTAAGGTGGGAGTCCAGGAGGTCAAGGCTGCAGTGAGCAGTGATCCCACCACTACACTCCAGCCTGAGTGAATTTAGGCACCACTTCTCGGGGAAAACAAAGGCTGAGTGTGGTGGCTGACACCTGTAGTCCCAGCACTTTGGGAGGAGGCGAGTGAATCACTTAAGCCCAGGTGTTCAAAACCAGCCTGGGCAACATGGTGAAACACTGTCTTTACAAAACAAATACAAAAATTATCTGGGCATGGCGGCATGCACCTGTGGGCCCAGCTACTGGGGAGGCTGAGGTAGGAAGATCACTTGAGCCTGGGAGATTGAGGCTTCAGTGAGCTCTGATCATATCACTGCACTGCAGCCTGGGTGGCAAAGCAAGGCCCTGTATTTAAAAAACAAAAACAAACAAACCAAAAAATCTTAAAAAATAAATAATACTCCATTTTAATCTAATCATTTGTTCCGGGTTAAAAAAAGGTTATAGGCCGGGAGCCGTGGCTCACATCTGTAATCACAGCACTTTGGGAGGCGTAGGCGGGGGGATCACTTGAGCCCAGGAGTTCAAGACCAGCTTACGCAACATAGTAAGAGCTTTAATTTAAACAAGTATATAAATACTCACAACAGTGCAATCAAATGTGACCATATACAGAACAAAAAGGATATTAATTTTTCTGAATTTAAATGATTAAGCAGCTTCTCCAAAGGAGGATAGCAGTTTAGTGAGGGCATGCACCCCAGGAGAATCAGTTTATGCTTGGCTCTGGTTATAGCAACATTAAGACGTCGCCAGTCTTTCAAGAGTTCACCAACCTGTAAGAAATATAATTTTCAATTATTCAAGTTCAAAGGAATGGCTGAATATATTACAACACATCCCTATACAATGGACAACTGTGCAAATTTAAGAATAGAATGAGGCCAGGTATGGTGGCTCACACCTGTAATCCCAGCACTTTGGGAGGCTGAGGCAGGTAGATCACTGGAGACCAGAAGTTCAAGACCAGCCTGTGCAACACAGTGAGACCCCATCTCTACAAAATACACAAAAATTAGCCAGGTGTGGTGGTGTGCACCTGTGGTCCCAGCTACTCAGGAGGCTGAGATGAAAGGATCACTGAGCCAGGGCTGCTTGAGCCCAGGAAGTCAAGGCAAGGACGCAGTGGGCCATAACCATGCCTCCACACTCCAGCCTGGGTGACAAAGGGAAACTGTCTCAAAAAAAAAAAAAAAAAAAAAAGGAGACTATCTAAGAACTGAGTAGATGAGGGATGGAGTACAAAGGAAACCTTTTATTATGTATATCTTAAAACCATATGGATATACTATACAGTTGAGAAAAATGAACTAAAGAGAGGTAAAAATAAGAAAACCAAAAAAAAAACTATTTTGGGAGATGAACGTGGGAGGATTGCTAGAGCTCAGGAGTCGCCCATCAGCCTGCACAACGTGGCAAAACGCCATCTCTACAAAAAAATTTAAAAAATTAACTGGGTATGGTGGTGCATGCCTGTAATCCCAGCTACTCAGGAGGCTCAGATGGGAGAATCACTGAGCCAGGGAGGTGGACATTACAGTGAGCCAAGATTGTGCCACTGCACTCCAGTCTGGGTGACAGAGGCAGATCCTGTCTCAGAAAAAAAAAAAAAAATCAAACTTCAATTATCTATAAATTTGAAAGTATACAAGGAAGATCTTATATGAAACAGGCCTCAAATACAACAGCCAAGGGGTGGAAGCAACCATTCCATCTGACAGATGAATGGATAAATAAAATGTGGTACATAGAGACAATGGAGTATTATTCATTCTTAAAAAGGAAGGAAATCCTGTCACATACTACAACAGGATGAACTAGCTGGCTAAGTGAAGTAAGTTAGTCACAAAAAGATAAATACTGTACGATTCTACTTATATGAGGTACTTAGATTAGTCAAATTCAGAGACAGAATGTAGAATGGTGGTTCCAGGGGCTTGGGGAAGAAGAAAATGGGTGGTTAATCATGAATACAGAGTTAGATTTGAAAATGAAGAAGTTCCAGATATCTGTTGAACAACAGTGTGAATGTACTTAACACTAATTAAACCGTACACCTAAAAATGGTAAGATGGGCCGGGCACGGTGGCTCAGGCCTGGAATCCAAGCACTTTGGGAGGCTGAGGTGGGCGGATCACCTTAGATCAGGGATTCGAGACCAGTCTGGACAACATGGTGAAACCCCGTCTCTACAAAAGTACAAAAATTAGCTGGACATGATGGCGGATGCCTGTAATCCCAGCTACTCGGGAAGCTAAGACGGAAGAATCACTTGAACCTGGGAGGCGAAGGTTGCAGTGAGCCAAGATCGCACTACTGCACTCCAGCCTGGGTGACAAGAGGAAACGCTGTCTGAGGTGGCACCACTGCACTCCAGCCTGGGCGACAGAGCAAGACTCTGTCTCAAAAAAAAAAAAAAAAAAAGAAAGAAAGAAAAAAGAAAAGAAAAAAAATGGTAAGATATACATTTTATGTGTTCTTTTAAATCACGATTTTATTTTTTTTAAAAAATGGAATACATCTGCAGAATGCAATTTTGTTACACAGGTATACGTGTGCCATGGTGGTTTGCAGCACCTATTGACCTGTCGGTTAAGTTCCCTCCCCTCACCCCTAAACCCCTAAAGGCCATGGTGTATGTTGTTCCCCTCTCTGTGTCCACGTGTTCTCAATGTTAAACCACAATTTTTATTTTTTTTTTATTTTTTATTTGTTTTGAGACAGAGTCTTGCTCTGTCGCCCAGGCTGGAGTACAATGGTGTAATCTCTGCTCACTGCAACCTCCACCTCCTAGGTTCAAGTAATTCTCCTGCCTCAGTCTCCCAAGTAGCTGGGAATACAGGCGCACACCACCACGCCCAGCTAATTTTTGTATTTTTAGTAGAGATGGGGTGTCGCCATGTTGGTCAGGCTGGTCTCAAACTCCTGACCTCAGGTGATCCACCCGCCTCGGCCTCCCAGGTGGCTGGGATTACAGGCGTGAGCCACCGCGCCCGGCCCACAATTTTTTAAAGAGAGAGAAATGCCCCAAATCAATCAGTAGCAAACCCAATTAACTCACAGTTCCATCCTTATTACTTCTAACAAAAGACACTAGGACAATACTTTTGTCCCTTCCTTGGTATTTGTCTACTGTATTAACTTCGACCATTCCAATAGAAGAATGTGCCAATAAATCATTGATGATCTTTAACTGCTGCCTGTACGGTGCAATAATACCAATATCAGAGGGATTGCATCCAGCCTAAATAGAAAAAGACACATTTTAAAAGAAAGAAATCCTGATTAAGTTAAACTTTTCTGAATTTAATAATTAAATGCTTACATTATGTGCCCAACTGATGTTTATAACACACTTACCTATCTCAAAGACTGAATATAATTACTGAATTTGCTCTAAATTTGTCCATATTTCCCATGATGAAATAATTCCTTAGACATTGCTCCCTTAATTTTGAGAGTTTCATGGCAATGTAACGGATTATGTGCCACTAAAACAGTGCGCGCACACACACACACACACACACACAGTACAAAGAAACACATTTCACCTTCTGCTGTTTATTTCACAGAAAAGCTTCCAATCCCAATCACTACGTCACAGTATTGTCTCAATTAGAATTAGCTGACATTACAAAAAGTTATTATCGTAAATGAAGATTCCAAATGTCATTATAAAATATTACATGTCTTAGATACACTTTCTCAAAATCAAAACAATGGGGCTTCAATCCCCTTATCTTAATAAATGAGAGTTAATGTCAGATCAGAAGTTTCTTACAGTCTAATATTCTATTATTCTGTACCTTAACATTTGTTATCCTTGAAAATTCTAAATTACCTTAATAAAAATGGAGGTTAGGAAAACTATGACTCTGGCTTCTGTTATATTGCTCACACCACCTTTTTCAACTTGTTCTGGTGCAGGAACCTAAGTAGAAAAATATACAGCCTGCTGATAATACAATCTCTAAAGTAAAGAGTACTATAAATAAGCAAGTGGCCATAAAGACTGTACTACTGATTTGGAGATGAAAAATATCTTTGTCTAAAAGATGAAGGTGAAAGAATCAACAAAAATGAATTATATTAATATTAGTCACTTTCAGAAAGCTACGCAGAGGCCATCTATCTTAAACATGCTATGACTGAGGCTAAAATACCTACGAAAGCTGATCACTCACTGAACTTCACATACTTAACTTTGTTATCCCCCATTTTACAGGAATCAAAGGCAGAAAAGAATAAGTAACTTTCCCAAGGCCTCACAATAAACTGTGGCACTAGTATTTGAACTTAGGGTGGCTGGGCACGGTGGCTCATGCCTGTAATCCCAGCACTTTGGGAGACTGAGGCAGGCGGATCACAAGGTCAGGAGTTCGAGACCAGCCTGGCCAACATGGTGAAACCCCATCTCTACTAAAAATACAAAGATTAGCTGGGTGTGGTGGCACATGCCTGTAATCCCAGCTACTCGGGAGGTTAAGGAAGGAAAATCGCTTGAATCTGGGAGTCGGAGGTTGGGAGTCCAGCCTGGGAGTCAGAGTGAGACTCTGTCTCAGAAACAAACAAACTTAGATCTGGGTCTCATATCTATGCTCTTTCCATTTTCTTGTCCCCTTTTATACAAATAACGGAGCAGATAAAACTGCTGCCACACCTGATACATCTCTTCAAAGACTACTTTCCTCCTACATCATCCCTAAGCAAACTTGATTATTTTTAATACAACTTACTTGGAATCCCGATGGTAAAAAAGAGAAAACAAGTAGCAAAAATAAAGATTCTGAGCGATCGCTGGTGAAGGAAATAAATGCAACTTACAATTAGTAAGCTAGAACCATGGTTTATGAAAGCAGTCATTTGTGGCCGGGCGCGGTGGCTCACACCTGCAATCCCAGCACTTTGGGAGGCTGAGGCAGGCAGATCACAAGGTCAGGAGATCGAGACCATCTGGCTAACAAGGTGAAACCCTGTCTCTACCAAAAATACAAAAAATTAGCCAGGCGTGGTGGCGGGCGCCTGTAGTCCCAGCTACTTGGGAGGCTGAGGCAGAAGGATGGCGTAAACCCGAGAGGCGGAGCTTGCAGTGAGCCAAGATCGTGCCAGCCTGGGCAACAGAGCAAGACTCTGTCTCAAAAAAAAAAAAAAAAAAAAAAGAAAGCAGTCATTTGTGAAATGAGTCTATCTGAATCAGTTTTCCAAAGTCTGCCTGCGCCTAGGTGTTAAGATAAAATAAAATTCTTCAACCTGAGTTGCTAAGGGTAGTATCTATGAGATGAAAATTCCATCACAGACATGTAGTAGAGCCCTATTTTTAACAACCAGCTTTGAGAAATGCAGACAAGGGCATTAAAAACACACACACACACACACACACACACACACAAATCAAGCTGGCTTCATCCATCCATCTTTTTTATTTTTTTATTTTTATTTTTTTGAGATGGAGTCTCGCTCTGTCGCCCAGACTGAAGGGCAGTAGCGTGATCTCGGCTCACTGCAACCTCCGCCTCCTGGGTTCAAGTGATTCTCCTGCCTCAGCATCCTGAGTAGTTGGGATTACTGGTGTGTGCCACCAGGCCCAGCTAATTTTTGTATTTTTAGTAGAGACGAGGTTCACCATGTTGGTCAGGCTGGTCTCAAACTCTTGAACTCAGGTGATCTGCCTGCCTCAGCCTCCAAAGTGCTGGGATTACAGGCATGAGCCACCCAATCCGGCCATCCATCTTTTTGTTTTTTTTTTTTTTTTGAGACAGCTTCACTCTTGTTGCCCAGGCCAGAGTGCAATGGCGCAATCTCAGCTCTCTGCAACCTCCGCCTCCTGGGTTCAAGCAATTCTCCTGTATCATCCTCCCAAATAGCTGGGATTACAGGCATGTGCCACCACACTAGGCTAATTTTAGTAGAGACGGGGTTTCTCCACGTTGGTCAGGCTGGTCTCAAACTCCCGACCTCAGGTGATCTGCCTGCCTCGGCCTCCCAAAGTGCTGGGATTATAGGCATGAGTCACCGAGCCCGGCCGCCAGTCATCCATCTTAATAACAGGAAACAATGATTTTAGAGTAATATGCTCATATAATTGGTTGCTATATTCTTATTTTATTTACTTGAGACAGGGTCTTGCTCTGTTGTCCAAGCTGGATTGCAGTGGCGCAATCATAGCTCACGGCAGCTTCAACCACTGGAATTCAGTGATCCTCCTGCTTCAGCCTCCTAAGTAGCTAGGACTGTAGGTGCACACTGCCATACCAGATAATTTTTTTTTTTAAGTTTGGAGACAGGGTCTCGCTCTGTTGCCCAGGCTAGAGTACAGCGGGGTGATCTTGGCTCACTGCAACCTCTGTCTCCCGGGTTCAAGCAATTCTCCTACCTCAAGCCTCCTGAGTAGCTGGGACTACAGGCAAGCACCATACCTGGATAATTTTTTTATATTTTTTAGTAGAGATGGGGTTTCACCATGTTGGTCAGGCTAGTCTCAAACTCCTGAACTCAAATCATCCGCCTGCCTCAGCCTCCCAAAGTGCTGGGATTACAGGCATGAGCCACCATGGCCAGGCACATCTAGATAATTTTATGAAGAAATTTTTTTTTTTTTTAGGAAGAGGGTCTCACTATGTTGCCCAGGCTGGCCCTAAACTCCTGGCCTCAAGTGATCCTCCAGCCTCAGCCTCCCAAAGTGCCAGGATTATAGGCATGAGCCACCAAGCCCAGATGGTTACTATATTTTTATTTGAACTTATGTAAAGACTTCCAACTCAATGCTGAGAAACACTACATAAAGCAAAATGTACAAATATAGGGTAAAAACTTAATTCTTAGTTCCCAGAAATAAGAATCAAGTCATTTAAAGTCCTTGTGAAAGGCCAGGCGCCGTGGCTCACGTCTGTAATCCCAGCACTTGGGGAAGTGGAAGAGGGCATATCACTTGAGGCCAGGAATTCGACACCAGCCTGGCCAACATGTTGAAACCCAGTCTCTAATAAAAATACAAAAAAATTGGCTGGGTGTGGTCGTGTTTGCCTGTAATCCTAGCTGCTTGGGAGGCTGAGGCAGAAATGCTTCAACCTGGGAGGTGGACGTTGCAGTGAGCTGACGTTGCACCACTGCACTCCAGCCTGGGCAACAGAGCAAGACTCTGTCTCAAAAAAAAAAAAAAGGCCGGGCGCCGTGGCTCAAGCCTGTAATGCCAGCACTTTGGGAGGCCGAGACGGGCGGATCACAAGGTCAGGAGATCGAGACCATCCTGGCTAACATGGTGAAACCCCGTCTCTACTAAAAAAATACAAAAAACTAGCCGGGGGAGGTGGTGGGCGCCTGTAGTCCCAGCTACTCGGGAGGCTGAGGCAGGAGAATGGCGTAAACCCGGGAGGCGGAGCTTGCAGTGAGCTGCGATCCGGCCACTGCACTCCAGCCCGGGCGACAGAGCAAGACTCCGTCTCAAAAAAAAAAAAAAAAAAAAAAAAAAAAGTCCTTATGCAGATTTCTGTTTAATGATTGGTTTGTAAAAAGGTCTTCATGTGCATTTGTGGGGCAGGGAGGTTATGAGAAACCTCTGTACCTTCCACATAATTTTGCTATGAACCTAAAACTGCTCCAAAAAAAATAAAACTTTTTTTTTTTTTTGAGACGGAGATTCACTCTGTCGCCCAGGCTGGAGTGCAGTGGTGTGATCTCGGCTCACCACAACCTCCGCCTCCCAGGTTCAAGCAATTCTCCTGCCTCTGCCTCCCAAGTAGCTGGGACTACAGGCGCCCCACACCCAACCAAGTTTTGTATTTTTAGTAGAGATGGGGTTTCGCCATGTTGGCCAGACTGGTCTCGAACTCCTGACCCCAGGTGATCCACCCGCCTCGGCCTCCCAAAGTGCTGGGATTACAGGCATGAGCCACTGTGCCCGGCCTTAAAGTCTATTTTTTAAAAAGTCTTTAAAAGGACATCAATTTATTATACTCTCTGTCCATTTGTAAACCCAGCCCTTTGATAGTATCAGTGCCAATTCCTTTTCTAGGAAATAGAATTATACCCTTGAGTTCACTCTGTGGCTTTCCTTCTTCAAAAGTCAATTTTGACATCTACTGACCTCCAGAATAAACCTCCCCCCAAAAATATTCAGCCTATAGAAAGAAAGACTATTTTGGGCCAGGCGCATTGGCTCACACCTATAATCCCAGCACTCTGGGAGGCCGAAGCAGATGGATCATTTGAAACCAGGAGTTCAAGACCAGCCTGGCCAACATGATGAAACCCTATCTCTACTAAAAATACAAAATTAGCCAGGTGTGGTGGGTGCCTGTAATCTCAGCTACCTGGGTGGCTGAGGCAGGAGAATCGCTTGAATCCAGGAGGAGGAAGTTGCAGTGAGCTGAGACCGTGCCACTTGGGCAACAGAGAAAGACTGTATCTCAAAAAAAGAAAAAGAAAAAGAAAGGAAAAAGAAAGAAAAGACTATTTTGGGTTGAAGTATGAGAAGTACATTAGTTTTGCCTTTTTTTCCCCCCTGAGATGGAGTCTCACTCTGTCACCCAGGCTGGAGTGCACTGGCACAATCTCGGCTCACTGCAACCTCTGCCTCCCAGGTTGAAGCAATTCTCATACCTCAGCCTCCTGAGTAGCTGGGATTACAGGCGCCTGCCACCATGTCCAGCTAATTTTTGTATTTTTAGTAGAGACAGAGTTTCACCATGTTGGCCAGGCTGGTCTTGAACTCCTGACCTTGTGATCCGCCCACCTTGGCCTCCCAAAGTGCTGGGATTACACGTGTGAGCCACCGTGCCCGACCTAGTTTTGCCTTTTAACTGATAAGCTCTAATCAGGGCATATGCTAATGCAAACTGAGAAATTTAAATAATAAGACAAAATGAGAAAAACTAAAGAGAAAAAATTTTTTTTTACCTTGTCTGTATTAAGAAAACAAACAGGATTGTTGGGTTCAAATACTCCCATCAGCCAAGGATTATCAGAATAGTCAGCATAAAATTCCAGGTCCAGCTTCACATCTTTAAAGTGAGGTAGGTTTATCACTGCATTGGCCACTTTGTCTGATCCACACTCCAGCTTGCCCTCATAGGTCAGTTTATTACTTAAGGACATAATTTTACTAAGGGAATTACAGAAGATAATGTTAGTTTCGGCAGATGGAAACAAATATGAAAACCACTCCCAGCTAACAGTTACAAATACCTGTTCATTCTGTACTGCACGGTTAACTGTACAACAGCATTCTTACTCCGCTCCAGCCTCTTGAATAAGCTTTCACTCATGCCCAGAGCTCTGTCAACAAATCAGATTCAGGTTTATCAGTGTACTAAATATGTTTCTTGAAAAGAATCTGGTTCAAAATTAACACTTAAATGTCTGCCTACCTTGCTTCACGGTTTAGCACCAGGGGAGGAAGCTGCTGATGGTCCCCCACTAACACAAATCTCCGTGAAAAAAAAAGGGGGCCCAGACAAATTGGTTGGCTGATTTGAGAGGCTTCATCCACAATACAAAAATCAAAAATTTTACGGGAAAATATTGGATGGTTTATTCCCATACATGTTGTTGCAACTATAAGCTTAAAACAAGGAAAACAGATCAGTTATTTAATATGTAAAAGAAATGTAGTTTTGTTTCTCTCATTTTTGAAATGAAAAGATCAAAAGGTTTTTGTTCTATGGCATCAGGAATTCTTTGATATTATTTAATTCCAGTGCTCACATTCGGATATTTCCCTGTGGAAATCTGGAACATTCAAGAGGCAGTAAGTTAGTTAGGTTGTTTTTTTTTTTCTTAATGTCAACCAGGACTTTGCTTCTGGGAAAATGGAGTACTTTGCCTTATTCTTTCCACAAACACAACTAAAATCCTTATGCATTATGTATATAAAACAAACAAAAGAAGCCTCTGAAAGGTGGACAGAAGGCAGACCAGCTAGGGAGCTTAGGACCAAAGAAACAACACAGTAGTTGATTCCCTGGGCTTTCTTTTTGCCTCATAGATCCCAGATTTGGAACTGAGAGAGCCACAACCCAGAAACACCAGTGGGTGCTGACTAAAAACAGCTGCAACCAAAGTCTGCTCTCTTTAGCAGAAGGAACAGGAAAGGGAAAGCCTAGCTAGACAGAAAATTTTCACACAATAACCACTCTAGCCAAATATCGCAGGAAAAAAAGTACAGCCCCACAATCACAGACACCAGCAAACACTGAGGAGGGTAGATCTCTGCCCTTCTTAAGGCTGTAACAAGGTGCCCCATACCCCACCAGGCTGGTGTCGGAGAAAGCCAAGTAGAGTCAGGTCTTTCATCCCTGATGACTGGTAACTGGTACCAATCCCACATGTTAGTAGAGACCACATCAGAAGCCTAGACTTCCACTCCTACCAAGCAGACCCAGCGGTAATGAGGAACCTCCCATTTTGGTCAAAGAGGGCTAAGTGGGGAACGCAGACTCTGATTCCCACCTGGCAGTAATGAAATGGTATCTCCTCTTCCCCCACCACGGCAGTGTGAGAGGAAGCCAGCTAAAACAGAAGTTTTCAGTAACAATAAAATACGCTCATGTTTCAATAAAAAAATCAATCATTATAAGACGAACCACGAAAATCTCAAACTCAATGAAAAAAGATGACAATCTATAAATGCCAACACCAGAATGACAGAGATGTCAGAACTATCTGACCAAGATTTTAAAGTAGGCATGGTAACAACATTTTAATGAGTGATTATGAACACGCTTGAATATGAATCAAAAAACAAAGTCTCGCTCAATAAGTAGAAGATAAAAGGAGCCAAATGGAAATTTTAGAACTAAAAATATGATAACTGGGCCAGGCGCAGTGGCTCACGCCTGTAATCCCAACACTTTGGGAGACCAAGGTGGGCAGATTGCTGGAGCTCAGGAGTTTGAGACCAACCCGAGCAACACGGTGAAAACCTGTCTCTACAAAAAATACTAAAATAAGCTGAGCATGGTGGCATACATCTATAGTCCCACCTACTTGGAGGGCTGAGGCAGGAGGATTACTTGAACCAAGGAGGTCGAGGCTGCAGTGAGCCATGATCATGCCACTGCACTCCAGCCTGGGTGACAAAGTGAGTCACTGTCTCAAAACAAAACAAAACAAAACAGGCCTGAGGCCACTGGTAGCCAGAGGGTCACCATGAAGTTCAATCCCTTCATGACCTTGGACCGCAGCAAAAACCACAAACGTCACTTCAATGCCTCCTTGCACGTGCACAGGAAGATCATGTCATCCCACTCTCTAAGGAGCTGTGGCAGAAGTACAATGTCCACTCCATGTCCATCCGCAAGGATGACGAGGTCCAGGTAGTTCAAGGACACTACAAAGGTCAGCAAATTGGCAAGGCAGTCCAGAAAGAAATATGTCATCTACATCAAGCAGGTGTAGCATGAGTAGGCCAACAGCACAACCGCCCATGTGGGTACTCATCTGAGCAAGGTGGTTATATTTTGTATTTAATAAAAATACAAAAAATTAACTAGGCATGGTAGTGCACGCCTGTAGTCCCAGCTACTTGGGAAGCTGAGGCATGAGAATCATTTCAACCTGGGAGGCAGAGGTTACAGCGAGCCAAGATCGGGCCACTGCACTCCAGCCTGGGTGACAGAGGAAGATTCTGTCTCAAAAAAGAAAACCTTCAGCATCTGGGGCCAGACAGAGTTCTTAGACTTGAGACCAAAAGTATAATCTATAAAAGGAAAAAATTTATATTCCGGACTTCCTCAAAATACCTTTTGCGGCCAGGCACAGTGGCTCACGCCTGTAATCCCAGCACTTTGGGAGGCTGAGGCAGGAGGATCACCTGAGGTCAGGAGCTTGAGACCAGCCTGGCCAACACAGTGAAACCTCATCTCTACTAAAAATACAAAAATTAGCCAAGCATGGTGGCTCATGCCTGTAGTCCCAGCTACTTGAAAGGCTGAGGCAGGAGAATTGCTTGAACCTGGGAGGCAGAGGTTGCAGTGAGTGGAGATCACACCACTGCACTCTAGCCTGGGTGACACAGTAAGAGTCCGTCTCAAAAAATAAATAAATAAATAAAACCACCTTTTGCTCTGCATAAGACCCTATGAGGAGGATAAAAAGCAAGTGATAGAGGGAGAGAAAATACCTGCAAACCACATATCCATTAAAGGGCTAGTATTAGAATATACATCTTAAAAATTCTCAAAACTCAACACTACAAAGCATATAATCCAAAATGGGCAAAAACATGAAGAGGAGATACAGATGACAAATAAGCACATGAAAACCTCATTATGGGCTGGGTGCAGTGGCTCAAGCCTATAATCCCAGCACTTTGGGAGCCTGAGGAGGGTGGATCACCTGAGGTCAGGAGTTCAAGACCAGCCTGGCCAACATTTTAGTCTCTACTAAAAAAAAAAAAAAAAAAAAAAAAAAAAAAAAAAAAAAAACATGTGGCGCATGCCTGTAATCCCAGCCACTTGAGAGGCTGAGGCAGAAGAATCACTTGAACCTGGGAGGCCGAGGTTGCAGTGAGCCAAGATCACACCATTGCCCTCCAGCCTGGGCAGTAACAGGGAAACTCCGTCTCAAAAACAAAACAAAACAGAAAAACACCACATTATGGCTGGATACACTGGCTCACACCTGTAATCCCAACACTTTGGGAGGCAGACAGAGGTAGGAGGATCACTTGAGCCCAGGAGTTCAAGATCAGCCTCGACAACATAAAAAAAATTAAAATATTTAGGCAGGCGTGGTGGTACATGCCTGTGTAGTTCCAGCTACTCAGGAGGCTGAGGCAGAAAGATCACTTGAGCCCAATAAGTCAGGGCTGCAGTGAGCCGTGGTCTCACCAGTGCACTCCAGCCTGGGCAACAGAGCAAGACCTTATCTCAAACATACACACACACACACACACACACACACACACACACACACACACACACTTTAACTACTGGGTAAATGCAAATCAAAATCTCCAAACACCTACCAAAATGGCTAAAATTAAAAATAGTATCAGTTGGGCATGGTGGCTCACGCCTCTAATCCCAGCACTTTCGGAGGTCAAAGCAGGTGGATCATGAGGTCGGGAGTTCAAGACCAGCCTGGCCAACATGGTGAAACCCCATCTCTACTAAAAATACAACAAAATTAGCCAGGCGTGGTGGCACATGCCTGTAATCCTAGCTACTCAGGAGGCTGAGGCAGAATTGCTTGAACCCCAGAGGTGAAGGTTGCAGTGACCTCAGATTGTACCACTGCACTCCAGCCTGGGTGCCAGAGAGAGACTCCATCTCAGAAAAAAATAAAAAAAAAAATAGTATCACCACCAAATGCTGAGGAGATCACTCATATATGTAAAACGTTCCTACTTAGAAAAACAGTTTGGCAGATTAAAAAAAAAAAAAATGAACACGCAACTACCAATCAATTCAGAAATTGTACTACTGGGAATTTATCCCAGGGAAGTGAAGACTTATGTTACACAAAAACCTGTAACATGAGTGTTTACAGCAGCTTTATTCATAATATCCGAAAACTGGAAACAATCCAGATTTTCAGAGGGTGAATGGTTAAACACAAGGCAGTACATCCATATTTTAGAAAAATACTTGGCAACAAAAAGGAACAAACTATTAATAGATATAACTATCTAGGGGAAGCTCCAGAGAATCAGGCTGAGTGAAAAACACCAATCCCAAAAGGCTACTGCATTTAGGTAACATTCTCCAATGACCAAATTATCAAAATGGAGATCAGAGTCTCAGAGTTATGGCTGTCGGAGGTTAAAGAGGGGCAAGACAGGACAGAAGTGGATACAACTATAAAAGTGCAACATGAGGAATCTTGTGGTAATAGAATAGGGACTGTATCAATGTCAACATCCTGGGTGTGACATTGTACTATAGATTTGCAAGATGTCACCACTGCATAAAGGGGACAAAGGCTCTCTCTAGTATTTCTTACAACTGCATGTGAATCTACAATTACCTTAAAATAAAATGTTTAATTTAATAAAAATGTTAACCTGATATACATCTTAGCCAGTTCTAAATTTATCAATAACAGGAACAGATATTAGACAAAAATATGCTAGTATTAGACAAAGGAGGTAAAGGTAAAGGAACAATCTATTAAATCTAATTCTTGGGAAATTTTTTAAAGACAAAAATATCAGTTAAACCAGGCACTATAGCCGCACCCATAATCCCAGCTACTTGATGGAAGGTTTGCTTAAAAGAAAAAACAAAAAAAAAAGCCGGGCGCGGTAGTTCACGCCTATAATCCCAGCGCTTTGGGAGGCCAAGGCAGGAGGGTAACCTGAGGCCGGGAGTGCGAGATCAGCCTGACCAACATGGAGAAACCCCATCTCTATTAAAAATACAAAATTCGCCTGGTGTGGTCACGCATGCCTGTAAATCCCAGCTACTTGGAAGGCTGAAGCAGGAGAATCACTTGAACCCAGGAGGCGGAGGCTGCAGTGAGCTGAGATGGCGCCATTGCACTCCAGCCTGGGCAACAAGAGCGAAACTCCATCTAAAAAAAAAAAAAATTAGCTGGGCGTGGTGGCGGGCACCTGTGGTCCCAGCTACTCAGGAGGCTGAAGCAGGAGAATGGCGTGAACCCGGGAAGCAAACCTTGCAGTGAGCCGAGATTGCGCTGGTGCACTCCAGCCTGGACGACAGAGCGAGACTCCGTCTCAAAAAAAAAAAAGTCAGTTAAGAACTCCCAGTATAAATAAACATTAAATAACAAAATAAAATAAAAATTAGGTTCTATATAAAAGCCTAGAGACAGTCATCACAAGACTATTAAGTACCATTGCTTCTAATTCAAACTTGCTAAGAACCCTGATTTTCTTTTTTTTTTTTGAGCTGGAGTCTCGCATTGTCGCCTGGGCTGGAGTGCAGTGGCGCGATCTCGGCTCACTTCAACCTCTGCCTCCCAGGTTCAAGCAATTCTCCTTGCCTCAGCCTCCCAAATAGCTGGAATTACAGGTGCCCGCCACCACACCCGGGTAATTTTTTTTTTGTATTTTTAGTACAGACAGTGTTTCACTATGTTGGCCAGGCTGCTCTCAACTCTTGACCTCGTGATCCGCCCACCTCGGGCTCCCAAAGTGCTGGGATTACAAGCGTGAGCCACCATGCCTGGCTGAAATCTTGATAATTACCAGTTTTCTAGGATATTTGAAACTAGAAGAGAGCCCTAAATAATAAACCGAAAATCTTATTTCAGTTCAGAAGGAAACAGCAAACTATAAGGTAATAAACTGGTCGTATAGTACATATAAATCAATCATGTGCAAATTCAGTCAATGTGACTAAAATCACCAAAGTTTCTCCCCTCATTCTGGCTGTGGACATTAACTGTTAGTATTATTATACAATAATTGTGCTTACTTGACTATTGTAGAGTTCTTCTAGAAGAGCTAAGGATTTAATGGACTTTGATCTGCAAATTTCTTGCTCTGTAAATTGCTGGATAGCTGGATGAACCTTCTGAGTCTGACCCAAACGCAAAAATCCTATTTTAAACTTGGCTAACTTCAAAAGAATATTGTCAACAGCAGAGTGTGTATAGCTGGTCAACAAAACGCTAAAACCACAGGCGTAGAGAATTCTTACCTAATAATGGGTAAGAGAAAAAAGAAAAAACAGCCTTACTTTTAATTCCAGATAATTTTTAACATGTTTATAAATTTAACAAGAACCATATCTAAGAGCTGATTAAAAAAAAAATTATGAAGCCAAAACATTTTACAAAAATTACATGACAATATTATACGTTATTAATAATACATCAATAATACGTCATAGGCCAGGCATGGTGGCTCACGCTCATAATCCCAGCACTTTGGGAGGCGGAGGCAAGTGGATCACTTGAACCCAAAAATTCAAGACTAGCCTGGGCAACAAAGTTAGATCCCATCTCTTTTTTAAAAATTCTTTTTTTAATTAGCCAGGTGAGGTGGTGCACCCCTGTGGTCCCAACTACTTGGGAGGCTAGGGAACGAGGACTGTTTCAGCCCAGGAGGTTGAGGCTGCATGAACTGTGATCATGCCACTGCATTCCAACCTGGTCTCAAATACCAACCCTCCTGACTCAGACTCCCAAAGTGCTGGGATTACAGGCATGATCCACCTCGCCTGGCCCACATAACAAGATTCCGTCTCAAAAAAAAAAAAAAAAGAAAAAAAAAGAAATTTACTGATATGGAAAAAAAAATCCAAGAAAAATCTCTAACTTTTTTTTTTTTTTTCTTTAGGACAGAGCTTTGCTCTTGTTGCCCAGGTTGGAGTGCAATGGCATGATCTCGGCTCACTGCAATCTCCGCCCCTGGATTCAAGTGATTCTCCTGCCTCAGCCTCCCAAGTAAAGCCAGGACTATAGGCGCCTGCCACTACATCCGGCTAATTTTTGTATTTTTAGTAGAGATGGGGTTTCACCGTGTTGGCCAGGCTAGTCTCGAACTCCTGACCTCAAGTGATCTGCCTGCCTCAGCCTCCGAAAGCGCTGGGATTACAGGCGTGAGCCACCACGCCCAGCCTCTAACATCATCTTTAAAGGGAAAGGAAAACATACAGTGATATATATCACATACCACTAACGGAAAGAGATCTTAGAAAATTCTAAATGCAAGAAATCTACAACATGATTACAACTGTTTGTGATTCAGCTTTACTTTTTCTCATGTCATTCTAAAAAGTTCATTTGAAACAATGACAGTTTGAATTAAAATTCAGCCCTTTTGATATTAAATATTACATCCTCTGGACTGAGGAGAAGCTGATACAAATATTTCGTTTCTAAGCAGAAGAATAATAACCTTACGAGAGTACATATCGTAGTTGTTTTTCCTGTCCCAGGCATTCCCACGACGAGTGTGTAGTCTTTTGAAAGAAGTACCTTTTTCATCGCTTGCCTCTGAGGTTTATTCAAACCTACATTTAAATTCAAAAATAATGGGAAAAAGAGTGTTGAATTTCAAAGGAAAAGTTAATTATTTTATCAGAAAAGCAGTCTCTATTCGAGTCTATTCTTCAATACAAAACCATTTCCAAAGAGTCTTGGTCTAAACATTGTAATTGCAAGTCTAATCAAGATATTAGACCACAGTATAAATCAAATAGAAACAAGAAAAATTAATCAAAGCAGACACGGTGATTTTAGCATACCCTTTAGAATGCAGGCAACTGTATCCTTTGCATCATGTGGAAGAACAGAACTAAGGTAGGATATAAACTGAGGTTCACGAAAGTCAATAATTAAATCTCGAAGTTTTTTGCTGAAAAGTGAAAAAGCACTTTTAGTAATATTCCTTAGAAAAGTAGAGTGAAATTCAAATTTGCTCATTGTTACAAACCTGACAAACGTGTTTTCCATCAATTTAGAAAGATTTCCTAATGGGGTCTCTATATCACAATTTTTTTCTTCCTGGTCTAATCTGAACAAAATTGATTCTGGAAGGACCGACAAGTTTCTAAAACAACAAAACAAATATACATGAATGTTTTCTGTTTTGCATAGTCTGTATAAGAAATATGCTGCTATCTGCTAAAATAATAAATGGGCCAGAATAGCTATTAAAATAGCTACCAGTCCTCAGTCACACTTGCCAGTCAAGGACAGCATGAGGCCCTGGATTGGTGGGAAAAGGCAGAGGGAAGGGGAATGTACAAGGCACCAAGGTCAAAGCAATTAATAATTGGGAATCTGCAACATTTGCTGAAAATTCACTTACCCTTGCAATCAAACATGGGTTCACCATCCCCAGAGGGATCCTGAAGGCATTGCTCTTCCCTCCTCTAACCTGGAGTGCAGGTTCTTTTCTGCCACCTTCTCCTGCTCTTCTATCTGTCCCTTAATCCCTGGTATTCCCTAAAATCCCTTCCCTGGTTCATTGTACTACTCTTTCTCATTGTTTTCCCCAGGGTCCCAGGCCCTCACGTACCTCCAAATTCCAAATTTCATCTTTAAGCCTGACCTCACACTCCTCTCCCACCTGGTTCCTCACCCAAGCTTTGGGTTTGGATATTTGGTAGGCAGCGAGATCTCTCCACTTAGCTAAACCCAGGCTATGAAAGCACAGTACATTCAAAGCAGAACTCCTCCTCATCCCTGCTGAACCCGATGCTCCTTCTCTGGTCCTGATCACAATTAATGGTATTTGCATTTGCACTGCTGTCTTGATCCTTCTGTCTCCCTCATTCTCTCCCCAACCCGCATACCCAATCAGTATCCAAAGGTCAGCCAATTTTACTTTCTAAATACTTCTCAAAGTCATTCCATTCTCTCTGCCAACACTACCCTGCCTCAGTTGCCTCTAGCCTGGGTCACTGCAACAGCTTCCAGGTTTGCTTTAGTTTTTCTTCCATTAATTAACTCAGTTCTCTACAATGTAGCCAAAGGAAAATGCAAATCCAACGATTATCCACTCTTCTGTTTAAAACCTTTCAATACATCAGAATAAATAAAATCTAAATTTTTTTTTTTTTTTGAGAGAGGGTCTTGCTCTATTGCCTAGGCTAGTGTGCAGTGGCATGATCATGGCTCATTGCAGCCTTGAACTCCTGGGCTCAAGCAATTATCTCACCTCAGTCCCCTGAGTAGCTGGGACTACACATGTATACTACCACACCTGGCTAATTTTTTAATTTTTTGGAGAGATGGGGGTCTCACTATGTGGCCCAGAATGGCAAACTTTTTAACATGGTATATAAGACATTCTATGACCTGATGTCTCTAATAACTCTCTTCCTTATATTTTATATTCCAGAAATAACGTAATCACCTGCATTTTCCTGAATGCTCCATATCACACTACATCACACCTTTGTGCAACAGGTTTGCCCAGCATAGTATTCTCTTCTCACACTGTTTCACCAGACTAATTTATTAATCCACAGGATGAAAATTCAGAATTAGCTCTTCAAAAAGGCTTCCCTTGGCCAGGGACGGTGGCTCACGCCTGTAATCCCAACACTTCAGGAAGCTGAGGTGGGAGGATCACTTGAGGTCACTGGCCAACATGGTAAAACCCCGTGTCTACTAAAAATATAAAAATTAGTCGGGCATGGTGGCACATGCCTATAATCCCAGCTACTTGGGAAGCTGAGGCAGGAGAATCGCTTGAGCCCAGGAGGCAGAGACTGCAGTGAACTGAGATTGTGCTACTGCACTCCAGCCTGGACAACAGTGAGACTGTCTCCAAAAAAAAAAAAGCCTTCCCTAAGCCTCCTAAAATTGAATTAAATACCTCTCCTCTGTGTTCCTATCAATTTGAACACATATCATATTAGATTGAAAATAAGCTGGGTGTAGTAGCTCACGCCTATAATGCTAGCACTTCAGGAGGCTGAGGCAAAAGGATCATTTGAGCCCACGAGTTCAAGACCAGCCTGGGCAACATCGTGAGATGCCCATCTCTACAAAAAATTGAAAAATTAGCCAGGTATGGTGGCATGCATGTGTGGTCCCAGCTATGCAGGAGGCTGAGGCAGAAGGATTGCTTGATCCCAGGAAGTCCAGGCTGCAGTGAACTGTGACTATGCCACTGTACTCCAGCCTGGGCTGGAGTGAGACCGTGTCTCAAAAAAAAAAAAAAAAAGAAAATATGTATGTCTACACGCAAGACCGTAAATTCCTCAAGGATTTGCAAAGTATTTAATACATGGTAGACGCTAAATAAATACTGCAAAGGATACACAAATCTGAGCAGATAACTGGAATATCGTGGATCACCATCCCATATCATGACATCTAGACAAGGGGTGGTTATGACTCAACTAAGATTACTGATCAGTAGGGAACAAGCCTGGACATTTCCATTACAGTTACTCAGATGTCACTGAGTCCCAATTGCTGACCTCTATCCATTAAGAAATGGTCAGGCATGCCTGTAAGAAATGCTGGAAAACACAATCCAGCTGACTGTGGAAGAAGAGGGAATATGGATTATTAGTGAATTGGATATTGGTCTCTGCCACAATTTTTTTTCTTTAAGACAGGGTCTCACTCTGTCACTCGGGCTACGTGCAGTGCAGAGGTGTGATCTCAGCTCACTGCAGCCTCAATCTCTTTTTTTTTTTTTGAGATTGAGTCTCGCTCTTGTTGTCCAGGCTGGAGTGCAGTAGCGTGATCTCGGCTCACCGAAACCTCTGCTTCCCAGGTTCAAGTGATTCTCCTGCCTCAGCCTCCCAAGTAGCTGGGACTACAGGCACATGCTACCACACCCAGCCAGTTGTTTGTATTTTTAGTAGAAACCGGGTTTCACCATGTTAGCCAGGATGGTCTCAATCTCCTGACCTTGTGATCCGCCCACCTCGGCCTTCCAAAGTGCTGGGATTACAGGCATGAGCCACTACACCCCGCCTACATATTTTTATTTAAACCAGCCACTTTGTTGTAACTGAAATGGGTATACTTATATCACAACTATAAATGGCAAAAATAAACATTTTTATTTAAAAAAGGAGAGAACAAAATAGTAAGTGCCCAGCATGCAAGGAGAAATAAGCATTATAGCTAACACAGGGTGGCATCTATGCTGTCTGCTATACATGTGGTTGTAAGAATTAGATAAGATTACGTCCACATCATCACTATGGAACATAATGTACTAAACAAAACTTTAGCAGTTTGGTAGTTCCTCAAAATGTTAAATGCAAAATTAGCACATGACCCATGCCTAGGTAACTACAAAGAAAATGAAAGAAATGAAAATATGTCTACCTAAAACTATGCATGTGAATGTTCACAGCAATATTCATCATTACAGCAAAAAAGTGGAAACAACTCAAATGTCCATCAGCTGGTGAATGGATGAACAAAATATGGTGTATCTATACAACAGAATATATTCAGCCATAAAAAAAAATGAGGGTCTCATATATGCTAAAACATGAATGAACTTTCCAACATTAGGTTAAGTGAAAGAAGCAAGACACAAAAGGTCACATATTGTATGGTTCCACTTATATCATATATCCAGAATGGATGAATCCATACAGAAACAAAGCCAATTTAGTGGTTGCCAGAGACTTCAGGGAGGAGAGAGTGGGAAGTGACTGCGTAATAGGAATGAGGTTTCCTTTTAGGGTGATAAAAGTGTCTTAGAAATAGACAGAAATGGCCGGGCGCGGTGGCTCAAGCCTGTAATCCCAGCACTTTGGGAGGCCGAGACGGGCGGATCACGAGGTCAGGAGATCGAGACCATCCTGGCTAACATGGTGAAACCCCGTCTCTACTAAAAATACAAAAAACTAGCCGGGCGACCTGGCGGGCGCCTGTAGTCCCAGCTACTCGGGAGGCTGAGGCAGGAGAATGGCGTGAACCCGGGAGGCGGAGCTTGCAGTGAGCTGAGATCCGGCCACTGCACTCCAGCCTGGGCGACAGAGCGAGACTCCATCTCAAAAAAAAAAAAAAAAAAAAAAAAAAAAAAAAAAAAAAAAAAAGAAATAGACAGAAATGATGGCGACACAATATTGGAAATATACTAAACACCACTCAATAACACACATTAAAATGGTTAATGATCAATTTTATGTTATATGAATTTTACCTCAATTTATTTTAAAAAAAAGAATGAAATGCTGATACATGTTATAACATGAAGATGAATTTCAAAAACAGTATCCTGTGTAAAAAAAGTCAGTCACCAAAGACCACATATTGCATGATTCCATTTTTATAAAATGTCCAGAATGGGCAAATCTACAGAGACAGAAAGCAGGTTAGTAGTTGCCTTGGGCTGGGGAAATTGGAGGAAAATGAGAAGCGACTACTAAAGGGTATAGGGCTTCTTCCTTGGGGGTTTCTTTTTGGGGTGATGAAAATACTCAAAGTTGATTGTGGTGATGGCTGCACAACACTGTGAATATAATAAAAACCAGTGAATTGTACATTTTAAATGGATGAACTACACGGATGTGAATTATATATCAATAAAGACATTCTCAAAAAAAAGTAACATTTCATTACCTGTCTAATAAACAAGTTACTGTTGTCGTGTTAATCTCCTTCACATATCCTCTAGACAAAGCAAACAGTGACCTTTCTTCTCCACTTACAATAACTCTGTCACCTGCCAGTAGATTTGTGACTGGTATGGCACCATGTTTACGTTGGAAATTATGTAAATATTGTCCATCACAAATTGTCTTTACATGTTCCGTTCTAATCAGGTGTCCAACGCAACTGCCACTCTTCTCCCTATGAAAAGACCAAAGAGAAAAAACTTCCGTTTATATTTACATACATAAGTATTGTGTCTGCATTTTCCAACAACTTACCTATTCATCTGACTCCCAAAAAGTATTATTGAGGCTGGGTGTGGTGGCTCATGCCTGTAATCCCAACACTTCGGGAGGATGAGGCGGGTAGATTACCTGAGGTCAAAAGTTCAAGACCAGCCTGGCCAACATGGTGAAACCTCATCTCTACTAAAATAAAAAATACAAAAAATTAGCCAGGTGTGGTGGTGCTCGCCTGTAATCCCAGCTACTCAGGAAGCTGAGGCAGGAGAATTACTTGAACCTGGGAGGTGGAAGTTGCAGTGAGCCAAGATCGCGCTATTGCTCAACAACCTGGGCAACAAGAGCAAAACTACATCTCAAAAAAAGAAACAAAAAAATAAAAAAAACTAATATTGAGCCTGTCATTTTTACATTTTCCACAACCTACAGTAAAAATGCTAGAAATGTTAAGTAAACATTCTATTAGTTTCTGGGTTTTTTTGAGACACCCTCCGACCCCTGCCCCGTTCAAGCGATTCTCATGCCTCAGTCTCCTGAGTAGCTGGGATTGCAGGCAGACACCACCATGCCAAGCTAATTTTTTATGTTTTTAGTAGATACAGCGTTTCACCATGTTGGCCAGGCTGCTTTCGAACCCCTGGCCTCAAGTGACCCACAAGACTCAGCCTCCCAAGTTGCTGGGATTACAAGCCTGAGGCACCATGCTCAGCCCTCTATTAGTTTTTCATGAATTGCTCAACAACAGTCTTGAAAAAAGTGTTAGGGAGCACCCTACCTTTGTTGCCCCCACAGGCTGGGATCTCCAAACATGGTGTTTTATTGGCACTTTGACCCCTGAAGGGTAGATACCCCCACTTCTTGAGCTGATACATATAATACGATTACAGAAAACAAAACATAATAACCTGCTCCCAAATGTAATATAAAAAAAATTATAGCCAGGCACAGTGGCTCATGCCTGTAATCTCAGCACTTTGGGAGGCCGAGGTGGGCAGATCATGTGAGGCTGAGAGTTCAACACCAGCCTGACCAACATGGAGAAGCCCTATCCCTACTAAAAATACAAAATTAGCCAGGCATGGTGGTGGGCACTGTAATCCCAGCTATTCAGGAGGCTGAGGCAGGAGAATCACTTGAACCTGGGAGGCGGAAGTTGCGGTGAGCTGAGATCATGCCATTGCACTCCAGCCTGGGCAGCAGAGCAAGAATTCGTCCCCCACAAAAAAAAAAAAAAAAAAAAAAAAAAAAATCATTCTGGAAAGAAAAAAATGAAACTAAAACAACTAAGTTTTACATTAAAAAAATATTGAGGCCGGGTGCGGTGGCTCACACCTGTAATGTCAGCACTTTGGGAGGCCGAGGTGGGCAGATCACATGAGGCTAAGAGTTCAACACCAGCCTGACCAACATGGAGAAGCCCCATCCCTACTAAAAATACAAAATTAGCCAGGCATGGTGGCACATGCCTGTAATCCCAGCTACTTGGGAGGCTGAGGCAGGAGAATCGCTTGAATCTCAGAGGCAGAGGTTGCAGTGAGCCGAGATCGCACCATTGCTCTCCAGCCCGGGGAACAAGAGCAAAACTCTGTTTCAAAAAAAAAAAAAAAAAAATTTGAGGCCAGGTGCAGGGACTAACACTTGTAATCCCAGCACTCTGGGAGGCTGAGGCAACTGGATCACGAGGTCAGGAGAGCAAGACCATCCTGGCTAATACGGTGAAACCCCGTCTCTACTAAAAATACAAAAAAATAGCCAGGTGCCATGGCTCACGCCTGTAATCCCAACACTTTGGGAGGTCGAGGTGGGTGGATCATCTGAGGTCGGGAGTTCAAGACCACCCTGACCAACATGGAGAAACCCTGTCTCTACTAAAAATACAAAATTAGCCAGGTGTGGTGACACATACCTATAATCCCAGCTACTCGGGAGGCTGAGGCAGGAGAATCGCTTGAACCTGGGAGGCAGAGGTTGCATGAGCCGAGACTGTGCCACTGCACTCCAGCCTAGGCGACATTTTTGAGATTCCATCTCAAAAAAAAAAAAAATTTGGCTGGGTGCAGTGGCTCACACCTGTAATCCCAGCACTCTGGGAGGCTGAGGTGGGCAGACTGCTTGAGGCCAGGAGTTCGAGACTAGCCTGGTCAACATGGCAAAATCCTGTCTCTACTAAAAATACAAAAATTAGTAAGGCGTGGTGGCACGTGCCTATAATCACAGCTTCTTGGGAGGCTGAGCATAAGAATTACTAGAACCCAGGAAGCAGAGGTTGCAGTGAGCCGAGACACTCCAGCCTGGGTGACAGAGCAAGACTTTTTTATTATTTGTTTGTTTTTTTTGAGACAGAGTCTCACTCTGTTGACTAGGCTGGATTGCAGTGGCGCAATCTTGGCTCACCGCAAGCTCCGCCTCCCGGGTTCATGGGATTCTCCTGCCTCAGCCTCCGGAGTAGCTGGGACTACAGGCACCCGCCACCATGCCCAGTTAATATTTTGTACCTTTAGTAGAGACAGGGTTTCACTGTGTTAGCCAGCATGGTCTCGAGCTCCTGACCTCATGATCCGCCCCCCTCAGTCTCCCAAAGTGCTGGGATTATAGGCATGAGCCACCGTGCCCGGCCCAGAGCAAGACTTTGTCTAAAAAAACAAAAAAATTTTACTACAAAAGGCCTGAGATTAAAAAAATGAAAGCAATTAAATTTTACATAAATGTTACATATGTATAGTATACTCACTATACATACGCAGTCTATCCACAATTACATAAACTTTCTCCACTGCAATGTTTCCTTGTGTTAAAGTCTAATATTAGGGAAATAATGATCCAATTATTTCTAAAGTCACATCATTAATATTCATTCTGCAAAGAAAAAATGAAGCTAAAGCAATGAAATTTTACATAAAGAAAAATACTATGCAAAGATAAATTCTAGGCCAGGCATAGTGGCTTATACCTATAGTCTCAACACTTTGGGAGGCCAAGATAGGAGGATCACTTGAGCTCAGGAATTTAAGACTGTACTGGGCAACATAGCAAGACCCTGTTTCTACAATAATGTAAAATAAAATAAAACAAAAAAATTACCCATGGCACAGTGGCTCGCAGCTGTAGTATCAGCACTTTGGGTGATCAAGATCACTTGAGGCCAGGAGTTCACGACCAGCCTGGGGCACATAGCAAGACCCCATCTCTAAAAAAAAAGTTAGCCAAGTTTGGTAGTGCACACCTATAGTCCTAGCTACTCAGGTTGAGACAGGAAGACTGTGAACTTTATCCCAGAAGTTCGAGGCTACAGTGATCCATGATTGCACCACTATACTCCAGCCAAGGCAGCAGATTGTGACCCTGTCTCTTTAAAAAAAAAAAAAAATTCTAACTTTACAAGTGACTTATTTTTTTTAAGTGAATCCCACAAGGACTATGAAATGGACCTTTAGAAAATTTGCATCTGTATCAAAAGTTACTGAAAATATAAACATTTAAAATACGAGTATTTAGGCCAGGCAAGGTGGCTCACGCCTGTAATCCCATCACTTTGGGAGGCCGAGGTGGGTGGATCACTAAGCCAGGACTTCAAGACCAGCCTGGCCAAGATGGTGAAACCCCATCTCTACTAAAACTACAAAAATTAGCCGGGTGTGGTGGCAGGCACCTGTAATCCCAGCTACTCGGAGGCTGAGGCAGAAGAATAGCTTGAATCCAGAGAGCAGAGGTTGCAATGAGCTGAGATCGTGCCACTGCACTCCAGTCTGGGTGACAGAGTGAGACTCCATCTCAAAAAAGTTAAAAAAAATTTTTTAAAAAGCGAGTATTTAAAAAATCAAGTTAATGCCACACTAATTTGCATTATACCAATATATACACTATATAACAATTCACTTTAAGATATACTCCAGTTTATCATGTTATCACCAATGAAAAAGTATATACTGAAAACTTTTAACAGGATTTTGAATAATTTTATTTTTTTTTTGAGTTAAGGTCTGGATCTATCACTCATGCTGGAGTGCACTGGTGCGATTTCAGCTCACTGCAACCTTCACCTCTGGCTCAAGCCATCCTCCCACCTCAGCCTAGAACTACAGGCATGCATGCACCACCACACCCAGGTAATTTTTGTATTTTTTGTAGAGACAGGGTTTTTTGTGTTTTTTTTTTGAGACGGAGTCTTGCTCTGTCTCCCAGGCTGAAGAGCAGTGGCGCGATCTTGGCTCACTGCAAGCTCCGCCTCCTGGGTTCACACCATTCTCCTGCCTCAGCCTCCCAAGAAGCTGGAACTACAGGCGCCCACCACCACGCCTGGCTAATTATTTTGTGTTTTTAGTAGAGACGGAGTTTCACCGTGTTCGCCAGGGTGGTCTCGATCTCCTGACCTTGTGATCTGCCCGCCTCGGCCTCCCAAAGTGCTGGGATTACAGGCGTGAGCCACCGCACCCGGCCAAGACAGGGTTTTGCCATGTTGCCCAGGCTGGTCTCAAACTCAAAGCTCAAGCAATCCACCTGCTTCAGCATCCCAAAGTGTTGGGATTACAGGCATGACCCACCACATCGACAAAAGCAATTTTTTTTTTTTTTGAGACAGAGTCTCACTCTGTCACCCAGGCTGGAGTGCAGTGGTGCAATGTTGGTTCACTGTAACATCCGCCTCCCAGGTTCATGCAATTCTCCTGCCTCAGCCTCCCAAGTAGCTGGGATTATAGGCACCTGTCACCACACCCAGCTAATTTTTTGTTTTTGTTTTTTTGAGACAGGTTTGCTCTTGTTGCCCAGGCTGGAGTGCAACGGCATGATCTTGGTTGACTGCAGCCACCACCTCCCAGGTTCAAGCGATTCTCCTGCTTCAGCCTCCAGAGTAGCTGGGATTACAGGCACTCGCCCCCATGCCCGGCTAATTTTTGTATTTTTAGTAAAGACAGGGTTTCGCTATGTTGTCCAGGCTGGTCTCAAACTCTTGACCTCAGGTGATCCACCCACCTCGGCCTCCCAAAGAAAAGTAATTTTTAAAACAGTATTTCTTGGCCGGGCACAGTGGCTCACGCCTGTAATCCCAGCACTTTGGGAGGCCAAGGCGGGCGGATCACGAGGTCAGGAGATCGAGACCACCCTGGCTAACACGGTGAAACTCCGTCTCTACTAAAAACGCAAAAAATTAGCCAGGCGTGTTGGCCGGGCGCGGTGGCTCAAGCCTGTAATCCCAGCACTTTGGGAGGCCGAGACGGGCGGATCACGAGGTCAGGAGATCGAGACCATCCTGGCTAACACGGTGAAACCCTGTCTCTACTAAAAATAAAAAAAAACTAGCCAGGCGAGGTGGCGGGCGCCTGTAGTCCCAGCTACTCCTGAGGCTGAGGCAGGAGAATGGCGTAAACTCGCGGGCAGAGCTTGCAGTGAGCTGAGATCCGGCCACTGCACTCCAGCCCAGGCGACAGAGCAAGACTCCGTCTCAAAAAAAAAAAAAAAAAAAAAAAAAAAATTAGCCAGGCGTGGCGGCGGGCGCCTATAGTCCCAGCTACTTGGGAGACTGAGGCAGGAGAATGGTGTGAACCCGCAGGCGGAGCTTGCAGTGAGCTGAGATCGCGCCACTGCACTGCAGCCTGGGCGACTGAGCAATACTCTGTCTCAAAAAAAAAAAAAGAAAAAAAAAAAAAAAAACAATATTTCTTGAGGCATATCTAGCCTACTGAAACTTTATTATTAACTACCAATCATTGTAGCACATAGGATACACAGGAATGGTGCTCTTCTTAGCAACAACTAAGAGCTATCTGCAGCTGTCATGAATAAATGAAATCACTTAAATTTCATTTATAAATGCTACATAACCTGTATTTGTCATAAATCCCAAATGCCACCTCACTAACTAATCCAAACTACTGAAATCTTACTGTAGTAAATGGACTACTTACATTTCCGAAGCAGGCATTAGCCAGATATTTTGGTGATTCTTTTTATTATCCTTTGATTGTGACTCCAGGGTTAACATTAGACACCAAAGGCTGAAATATTCTAAGTGTGTTTGCTTCAGATGCTGGGTTTCTTCTTCTATTTTGGGCAGCATCACAATTGGGACTGAACTACCATCCATCTGTTGTTCAACTGCTCTAAATATAAAGTTCCAAGTTAGAGATGCTTATAAACCATTTCCCTGGCTGGGTATGAAGTGAGATAATTCCAAAATAAGAACACATATATGATCATCATAACTCATAACCACAGCCCCTAATTTTCCTTAACAGTCATTTCAACATTTTATAAGCCATATGGCTTTTTATAAAACAAAATGTGTAAGAAACTCAATACTGCATTATTTTGCCTTCAGTGACTATCCCCCAAACAACTCAGGTTGGGTATACTCTAATCTTCATTCCCATATGCAACAAGTTTTGGCTTTTAATACAACTTCATTTCTCAAAAATCACAATCTGTACACCCAGCTTAGTGATGTAAGTACACATAAAAACATGGAGAATCATTTGGATTTTGCTTAATACCAGATTAAAATATTTTCTATAGAAACAAACATGCTATAGGACAGCATACAAAACACTGACAATAAACATAAGATTTCAAAGAAATGTGCCCAGACTTCCTATGGTTCGCAGTCCTCTGCCATTAAGAGATCCCTTGAAAAAACACCTTAAAGAGTGTTTATGTGAGGCTGAGCGCAGAGGCTCACGCCTGTAATTCTGGCATTTTGGGAGGCCGAGGTGGGCAGATTGACCGAGCTCAGGAGTTCGAGACCAACCTGGGCAACACGGTGAAACTCCATCTCTATTAAAATACAAAAAATTAGCCAGGAGTGGTGGTGGACACCTGTAGTCCCAGCTACTCAGGAGGCTGAAGCAGGAGAATTGCTTGAACCCGGGAGGAAGAGGCTGCAGTGAGCCAAGATTGCACCACTGCACTTCAGCCCAGGCAACAGAGTGAGACTCTGTCTCAAAAAAAAAAAAGTATTTATGTGAACTTCGGCCTACCACAGTGGCTCAAGCCTAAAATCCCAGCACTTGGGGAGGCCAAGGCAGATCACTTGAGGTCAGGAGTTCAAGACCAGCCTGGCCAACATGGTAAAACCCTATCTCTATTAAAAATACAAAAAATTAGCTGGGCGTAGTGGCTCATGCCTGTAATGCCAGCACTTCAGGAGGCTGAGATGGGTGGATCACCTGAGGTCGGGAGTTCAAGACCAGCCTGACCAACACGGTGAAACCTCTTTTCTACTAAAAATACAAAATTAGCCAGGAATGGTAGCGCATGCCTGTAATCCCAGCTACGCAGGAGGCTGAGGCAGGAGAATCGCTTGAACTGAAGAGGCAGAGGTTGCGGTGAGCCAAGATCGCACCATTGAACTGCAGCGTGGGCAACAAGAGCAAAACTCCGTCTCAAAAAAAAAAAAAAAAGTACTGTTTTTTTTTCCCCCTATTATCTTAATTTTAGAAATAATACACACAAAGGAAAATATAAAGGAAAAATAACAAAAATGATGTTATCAATGCTGGACTGGCCACCAATTTTAAATATATTTAGTTGAGTTCATACTCAACTAGAAATAATGCCTTTGGTAGACAATACTTACCTGCTATAAAGAGCACAGTTGCCAATTTGTGAACAATATTTACAAGTTTTCTCTTCCTCAATTATTTGCGGCAAAGAAGCAAGCTGTGTCTTCTGTCTAGTAGCAGATTTGCTAATACGGTGAAACAATGAGAATGCCATCTGGTTTCTTAGCTTTAATAATTCTATGAAAAAAAGGTTAATGTCTTTTTAAGAATTAAATAAAGTTTATTATGTATTTTTCACTACATATGTAAAACTTTCAGATTTAAAAACATTTCAGGGCCGGGCGCAGTGGATTACGCCTGCAATCTCAATACTTTGGGAGGCCGAGGAGGGCGGATCACCAGAGGTCAGGGGTTCGAGACCAGCCTAACTAACATGGTGAAACCTCGTCTCTACTAAAAATACACAATTAGCCGGGATTGGTGGCGAATGACTGTGTTACAGCTAATCAGGAGGCTGAGGCAGGAGAATCACCTGAACCCGGGAGGCAGAGGTTGCGGTGAGCTGAGATCACACCGTTACACTCCAGCCTGGGTAACAAGAGCAACACTCGGTCTCAAAAAAATAAATAAATAAATAAAAATAAAAACATTTTAAAAAGGAGAAAACAGTATTCATATTTCCCACTATACTAGAATAACAACATTTTGGTACATTTCCTTTAAGTTTCTGTTCACTTTATAAGTTCTTTAAACTATGTATTTCATAACTAGTAAGCATTGTGAAGTTGGTATTAGCTGAATGCTGAGGATAAATACAGCTATCTAGAATATCTTTCTTTAATATAAAATAGAAAGTTTGAAATAAAGTTTTGCATAATAAAATTTTAAAAGATTAATAATGTTGGCCGGGCACGGTGGCTCAAGCCTGTAATCCCAGCACTTTGGGAGGCCGAGACGGGCAGATCACGAGGTCACGAGATCAAGACCATCCTGGCTCACATGGTGAAACACCGTCTCTACTAAAAAATACAAAAAACTAGCCGGGCGAGGTGGCGGGCGCCTGTAGTCCCAGCTACTCAGGAGGCTGAGGCAGGAGAATGGCATAAACCTGGGAGGCGGAGCTTGCAGTGAGCTGAGATCCGGCCACTGCACTCCAGCCTGGGTGACAGAGCGAGACTCCGCCTCAAAAAAAAAAAAAAAAAAAAAAAGATTAATAATGTTTTCAACTATGGAGTATATTATTAAAATTCTTTTTAAAAAATACCACAATTAGCCAGGTACAGTGGCTCATGCCTATAATCCCGGCACTTTCGGAGACCAAGGCAGGCAGATCACTTGAGGCCAAGAGTTCAAGACCAGCCTGGCCAACATGGCGAAACCCCATCTCTACTAAAAGTATAATTAGCCAGGCATGGTGGCACATGCCTGTAATCCCAGCTATTCAAGAGACTGAGGCAGGAGAATTGCTTCAATCCAGAAGGTAGAGGTTGCAGTGAGAAAAGATTGTGCCACTTCACTCCAGCCTGGGCAACAGAGTGAGACTCTATCTCAAAAACCAAAAACAAAAATACACACATACAAAACAACAACAACAAAAAACCCACAGCTACAAATTATAACCTAGTAAGTACTGTGAGTAGATTGTCAGGTATAAATATGTATCACCAGAAGCTGAAGTGGGGGGTGGGCAAAGAAGTACAACTAAAAGAAAACAGCTCAACCTCTTTTATCTAGACGGTTGGCAGGCACAGGGTACATCTGACCAGTCTTGAGGTAGAGAAGCAAGCCAGCCTCTGGATCAGCTCTTCTCTCTTGGCTTAGGAGAGTGTACAGAACAACCTGTGCAAACATTGACATTTGCTCAAACAAAACTATAACTTCTTGTATTTCCCTACATTGTCTTGCAACCAACACATAATTTTAAAGTCAAAAGATCAATAAAGCTATTTCTCTTTAAAAAGTAACATGAGGCCGGGCACGGTGGCTCAAGCCTGTAATCCCAGCACTTTGGGAGGCCGAGACGGGCGGATCACGAGTTCACGAGATCGAGACCATCCTGGCTAACACAGTGAAACCCCATCTCTACTAAAAAAATACAAAAAACTAGCCGGGCGAGATGGCGGCCGCCTGTAGTCCCAGCTACTCGGGAGGCTGAGGCAGGAGAATGGCGTGAACCCGGGAGGCGGAGCTTGCAGTGAGCTGAGATCCGGCCACTGCACTCCAGTCCGGGCGACAGAGCGAGACTCCGCCTCAAAAAAAAAAAAAAAAAAAAAAAAGGTAACATGAGTCAAACTGGTAAAGATAACATGACAAATTTGATGTCAAACATTTAATCTAGGCCAGGCATGATGGCTCAGGCCTGCAATCCCAACACTTCAGGAGGCCAAGGCAGGAGGATCACTTGCGCCCAGGAGTTTGAGACCAGCCTGGGCAATATAGTAAGACCAACTGATGGTCGTTATGTTAAGTAAAAAAAGCCAGACACAGAAAACTTCATATGTTCTCATTTACTTGTGGGAGCAAAACATTAAAACAATTGAATTCATGGAGACAGATAGTAGAAGGTTGGTTACCAGAGGCTGGGAATGATAGTGAGGGTGGTCAGGGGGAGAAGTGGGGGTGGTTAATGGGTACCAAAAAAAAAAGAGTAATGAATAAGACTTAGTATTTGCTAGCACAACAGAGTGACTATAGTCAAAAATAATTTAACTGTGCATTTTTAAATCACTAAAGGAGTATAACTGGGTTATTTGTAACACAGATAATAAATGTTTGAGGGGATAGATACCCCATTTACCATTATACAATTACTACATATTGCATGCCTGTATTAAAATATCTCATGTAATCCATGAATGTATACACCTACTAAGTGCCAACAAAAATTTAAAAGCATAAAAACAAAAACATAGTGAGACCCCCATTTCTACAAAAAGAGATGTATGTAGAAAAATTTAAAAATTAGCCAGGCACGGCTGGGTGTGGTGGTTCATGACGAAACTCTCAGCACTTTGGAAGGCCGAGGCGGGCAGATTACTTGAGCTCAGGAGTTCGAGACCAGCCTGGCCAACATAGTGAAACCCTGTCTCCACTAAAAATACAAAAATTAGCCAGGTATGATGGCACATGCTTGTAATCCAGTTACTTGAGAGGCTAAGGCAGGAGAATTGCTTGAACCCGGGAGGCAGAGATTGTAGTGAGTCAAGATCGCACCACTGCACTCCAGCCTGGGAGACAGAAGGAGACTACCTCTCCAAAAAAAAAAAGTTAGCCGGGCATGGTGATGTGCGCCCATAGTCCCAGCTACTCAGGAGGCTGAGGTGGGAGGATTGATTGACCCTGAGAAGTAAAGGCTGCAGTGAGCCGAGATCGTGCATTCCAGCCTGTAACAGAGGGAGACTGTCTTAAAAAAAAATAAAAATTTAATTTACACAAAACAAACATAGTTCTGTTTCTCAGTTTTACTTGGATAACCAAGAATCCTATAGAGAATTTTCTTAGAAAGCAAGTATTTAGATATCCAATAAATTGAAGAAGGAAATTAATGAAACTATGATTTACATTTTGAAGTTAACAGTCTGTAGACACTATTTTCTCCATTTAAAATAAATGAACCAAAACAAAAATGACTATCATTTACATGATAGCTACTATGACAAATAATACTAACTCTACAGAGTTTGTTTCTCCAGAGTATGAAATGTCATTAACCACCTTAGGTTTCATGAAATTCTTGGGAGAAACCATCTAAGACAAGTTAAAAATAGTCCTTTTAGCTCATGTAACAGCTTTAGCTGAAAGTCAACATAGCAAGACCCCATCTAAAAAAAAAAACTTACTTAAACCTTTTCTTATTATCAAAATTAAAAAGTCAAATCTTTTAAGCAGGGACCCTTGTTTTTTTCCTTATACCTAACATAATAATGAACTATCATAATTAATTTTTCAATGTCTTGTCTCTTGCATAATAAATATGCAATATAAATTCCAATTTTTTAAGCCTTGTTCTAGCAAATTTCCTCATTTTTTTAATACAAGAATTACTACTTTATTATTAAAATTTTCTTGCACTTCTTGCAAAAATAAAATCTCCAACTGAACAAAATTAAATACAGTAATATTCTTTACCTTGAAGCAACGGCGAATTAGAGCAACAATCTCAATGGAAAAAAGTCTTGGAATCTAGATCACTTAAGATATTGAAATGCTTTTATTTATTTTTTTTTTTAGATGGAGTCTGGCTCTGTCACCCAGGCTGGAGTGCAGTGGCACGATCTCAGCTCACTACCACCTCTGCCTCCCTGGTTTGAGCATTCTCAGCCTCCCGAGTAGCTGGGACCACAGGCACATGTCACCACACCCACCTAATTTTTTTTTTTTTTTTTAGTAGAGATGGGGTTTCACCATGTTGGCAAGGTTGGTCTCAAACTCCTGACCTCAAGTGATCTACCCACCTCGGCCTTCCAAAGTGCCGGGATTACAGGCGTAAGCCACTGTGCAGGTCTAAATGCTTTTATATTTAGCTCCTGTTTAGCATTATAAAGTGATTTCATTCAAACTTGTGATTTTAAAAATCAATTTAAAAGTTTCAGTCTCATATACACAAAACACATTCCTTCTAATCTTTGACTTCAAAAACAGCCTTTCTTCTATTGGCATAATTTTCCTTTCTCAAGAGGGTTGTAATTTAGCCAAGCATTTAAGTTTGTAATTTCAGTTATTTCTCTATTATCAAAGTAAAAATTTCAAGTCTTTAAAAAGGGGAAACATTTTTTCTTCCACTTCCAACATCTACACAAAATCTAATAATAGGTGAAACAGTTACCCTACTTTTCATTCCCAAATGTAAAGTTCTTGTGAAAACCTTCAATATTTGGTACACAATTAATAGCAAAAAGCTGGGTGCAGTGGCTCATGCCTGTAATTCCAGAACTTTGGGAGGCCGAGGTGGGAGTATCATGTGAGGTCACGAGTTCAAGACCAGGCTGGACAACAGGGCAAAACTCGATTTCTACAAAAAATACAAAAATTAGTCAGGCATAAGGCCAGCATGGTGGCGCACACCTGTAATCCCAGCACTTTGGGAGGTTGAGGAAGGCAGATCACAAGGTCAGGAGTTCAAGACCAGCCTGGCCAACATAGTGAAACCCATCTCTACTAAAAATACAAAAAATTAGCTGTGCATGGTAGCAGGGGCCTGTAATCCCAGCTACTCAGGAGGCTGAGGCAGGAGAATCGCTTGAACCGGGGAGGCAGAGGTTGCAATGAGCTGAGATCGCGCCACTGCACTCCAGCCTGGGCAACAGTGCGAGACTCAGTCTCAAAAAAAAAAAAATTAGACGTAGTGGTGTGCACCTCTAGTCCCGGCTACTTGGGAGGCTCAGGTGGAAAGATGGCTTGAGTCTGGGTGGCGGAGGTTGCAAAGCTAAGATCGAGCCACTGCACTCCAGCCTAGGTGACAGAACCAAACCTTGTCTCAGAAAAAAAGAAAAAAAGAAGAGAAAGACAGACTTTTTCTTTTCTTTTTTTTGAGACAAAGTCTCCCTCTGTCACCCAGGCTGCCCGGCTGGAGTGCAGTGCCACAACCTCAGCTCACTGCAACCTCTGCGTCCCAGGTGGTTCAAGCGATTCTCCTGCCTCAGCCTCCCAAATAGCTGGGATTACAGGCACCCGCTGCCACACCTGGCTATTTTTTGTATTTTTAGCACAGACAGGGTTTCTCCATTAGCCAGGCTGGTCTCAAACTCCTGACCTCAGGTGATCCGCCCGCCTCGGCCTCCCAAAGTGTTGGGTTACAGTCATGAGCCAACGCGCCCAGCCTGCAAGAAAGATTTAATAGAGAAAGTCTCTCTAATATCTGATTATACAAGTCAGTATTTTGAACCTTATTTTATATATATTCAAATAATATGCAAAATTGTAAGGGCAATGGAAATTTAAGTTATATTATCAACTCTTGTTTTATTATTTATTCCCTTAGCAAATATTATATCATTAAAATATAATAATGTTACTATCTTTTAGTTTTATCTTTGCTGATTTAAAAGCTTCTATGGGCCGGGCGCGGTGGCTCACGCCTGTAATCCCAGCACTTTGGGAGGCCGAGGCAGGCAGATCACCTGAGGTCAGGAGTTCAAGACCAGCCTGACCAGCATGGAGAAACCCCATCTCTACTAAAAACACATAATTAGCCAGGTGTGGTGGCTCATGCCTGTAATCCCAGCTACTCGGGAGGCTGAAGCAAGAGAATCGCTGGAACCCAGGAGGCAGAGGTAGCGGAGAGCCGAGATCGCGCCATTGGACTCCAGCCTAGACAACAAGAGTGCAACTCCATCTCAAAATAAATAAATAAATAAAACAAAATAAAAAAATAAAAGCTTCTACAGGCCAGGCTTGGTGGCTCACGCCTGCAATCCTAGCACTTTGGGAGGCCAAGGCAGATGGATTGCCTGAGCTCAGGAGTTTGATAGCAGCCTGGGCAATATGGTGAAACCCCATCTCTACTAAAATACAAAAAAATTAGCTGGGCATGGCGGTCTATGCCTGTAGTACCAGCTACTTGGGAGGCTGATGCAGGAGAATCACCTGAACCTAGGAGGTGGAGGTTGCAGTGAGCCGAGATCCGTCACTGCACTCCAGCCTGGGAGACAAAGCAAGACTCCATCTCAAAAATAAAAAATAAAAAAGTTTCTATGAAGACATACTACAGATAGCCAGAGCAGAGATCGGCAGAGGGGATAACGATAATCAGAAAATAAAACACAACTTAGTGTTAATTGATTTGTTAAATCACTATAATTAATGTAAATTAAAAATAACTTGAAGGACAACAGAAAATTGTTTATCAAGGAGAAATATATTTTTTTTTTCTTTTTGAGATGGAGTCTTGCTCTGTCACCCAGGCAGGAGTGCAGTGGCGCAATCTCGGCTCACTGCAAGCTCCGCCTCCCAGGTTCACGCCATTCTCCTGCCTCAGCCTCCCGAGTAGCTGGGACTACAGGCGCCCACCACCTCGCCCGGCTAGTTTTTTGTATTTTTAGTAGAGACGGGGTTTCACTGTGTTAGCCAAGATGGTCTCGATCTCCTGACCTCATGATCCACCCACCTCGGCCTCCCAAAGTGCTGGGAATCACAGGCGTGAGCCACTGCACCTGGCCAATTTTTGTTTTGTTTTGTTTTTATGAGACAGAGTCTCGCTCTGTCACCCGGGCTAGAGTGCAGTAGCGCGATCTCGGTTCACTGTAACCTCCACCTCCTGGGTTCAAGCGGTTCTCCTGCCTCCATCTCCCAAGGAGCTGGGACTACAGGCGTGTGCCACTACCCCAGCTAATTTTTGTATTTTTAGTAGAGAAGAGGTTTCACTATGTTGGTTGGCCAGGATGGTCTCGACCTCTTGACCTTGTGATCCTCTTGCCTCGGCGTCCCAAAGTGCTGGGATTACAGGCGTGAGCCACCATAATTTTTTAAATAATTTTTTTTTTTTTTTTTTTTTTGAGACGGATTCTCACTGTCGCCTAGGCTGGAATGCAGAGGTGTGATCTCGGCTCACTGCAACCCCCGCCTCCTGGGTTCAAGTGATCCTCCTACCTCAGCCTACAGAGTAGCTGGGACTACAATCATGAGTCACCATGCCTGGCTAATTTTTGTATTTTATAATAGAGAAGGGGTTTCACCATGGTGGCTAGGCTGGTCTCCAACTCTTGACCTAGTGATCCGCCCGCCTCGGCCTCCCAAAGTGCTGGGATTACAGGCGTGAGCCACCGCGCCCGGCTAAATAACTTTTTTGTAAAGATGGACTCTCACTCTGTCACCCAGGCTGGAGTGCAGTGGTGTAATCTCGGCTCACTGCAATCTCTGCCTCCTGGATTTAAGTGATTCTCCTGCCTCAGCCTTGGGGATTACAGGCACACACCACCACGCCCAGCTAGTTTTCGTATTTTCAGTAGAGAGAGGGTTTCACCATGTTGGCCACGCTGGTCTTAAACTCCTGACCTCAAGTGATGTGCCCGCCTCAGCCTCCCAAAGTGCTGGGATTACAGAGGTGAGCTACCACGCCTGGCCTAAAATAATTTTTAAAACTTGAATTTAACATAATGGTAAGACAGATCTCTGTATTTCATCTCAGATAAAAATCAATATAAAATCACATAAAGGTTGGAAATAAAAGAATAAATTTACATCAATTTTTCTTTCTTTTTTTTTTTGAGACAGAGTTTCACTCCTGTTGCCCAGGCTAGAGTGCAATGGCACGATCTCAGCTCACCGCAACCTCTGCCTCCCGAGTTCAAATGATTCTCCTGCCCCAGCCTCCCAAGTAGCTGGGATTAACAGGCATGCGCCACCACGTCCGGCTAATTTTGTATCTTTTCTTTTCTTTTGAATCAGGGTCTTGTTCTTTTGCCCAGCCGGAAGTGCTGTGGTGCAATCATGGCTCACTACAGCCTCAACCTTCTGGGATCAAGCTATCCTCCGGCCTCAGACTCCCGAGTAGCTAGGACTACAGGTGTGCACCACCACCACGCCTGGCTAATTTTGTTGTTGTTGTTGTTGTTTTGTAGAGACGGGGTCTTGCTATGTTGCCCAAGCTGGTATTGAACTCCTGGGCTCAACTGATCCTCCCAACACCACACCAAGCCAATAATTATTTTTCTTAGGAGCATCTGCTTAGATTCGTTTGGCAGCCTAAATCTGGCAACACTGGCTTACAAATTCAGCTGTTATATTACTTGGCTGATAAACATTTCTACTGTAGCATGTCTATATTTATAAAACAAGTTGAGTACCCTAAATGTATGTAAATGGAAAAGTACATGAAACTGAAATTAAAATGACCTGAATTGAACCAAAATATACAAAGCAGACTGCATCTTTAAAACTATAAAACAGACAATGTTCTTATTAACATTTATACCTGACTACGGTGTTCAATAGAATTTGATTCTTTGCCAGTTTTAAGTTCCAGTGGCATTATCTTGTATTTTGTTTTACACCCTCGATGTATTTTCACACCAACTGTAACATCTATTTTGCCTTTCAATCCAAACCTAGGGGACCAAATGCTTTCTTCAATATCCATTGATTTCACGACTTCAATGTTACATGTTGAATTATCCTTACTACTATCACTTGGCCTGAAAAAAAAAAAGCACAAAAACACTTAATTAGAACACTTAGCTCATTTCACATCTGCTGGCTCTGACTGTCTATTACACACAGAGAATGTGGGGAGGGGAAAGAGTCTACCTACTTTTACAGCAGTGATTTTCAAACTGTGATCCCTGGACCAGTAGCATCAGCATCACCTGAGAACTTGCTATAAAAGTAAATCCTCAAAGACCCACTCCAAACCTACTCAAACACAAACTCTAGGGGTGAGGCCTAGCAATCTGTTTAACCAGCCCTCCACAATTCTGATGCATGCTCAAGTTTAAGAATCACTGTCCTACAGGTTCTGCTCATGGAATTTAGTCTTTCTCAGTATTTATCATCTGTTCCTTTCAGTCATTCCTACTATAATCTTCTTAACTCAGGCCCTTATTTTCTCAGGCCTAGATTACAAGTCTTGCTACTTAAATTGCTAGAGCCACAATTCCAATTTGAGTATTTTGATATACAATTATTATGCAAATTAGCATGTAATGGCTTGCATGTGGTTGCACCCTAAAAAATGAGAGATGTATTCCTTCACATAACACTAGATTACACTGATTAAGAATGAGCTGTCTGCTGGGCCTGGTGGCTCATGCCGAGGCAGGCAGATCACTTGAGTTCAGCAGTTCAAGATCAGCCTGGCCAACATGGTGAAACCCTATCTCTACTAAAAAAATACAAGAATTGGCCGGGCGCGGTGGCTCAAGCCTGTAATCCCAGCACTTTGGGAGGTCGAGACGGGCGGATCACGAGGTCAGGAGATCAAGACCATCCTGGCTAACACGGTGAAACCCCGTCTCTAGTAAAAAAAATACAAAAATCTAGCCGGGCGAGGTGGCGGGCGCCTGTAGTCCCAGCTACTAGGAAGGCTGAGGCGGAGAATGGCGTAAACCCGGGAGGCGGAGCTTGCAGTGAGCTGAGATCCGGCCACTGCACTCCAGCCTGGGCGACAGAGCCAGACTCCGTCTCAAACAAACAAACAAAAAAAAAAATACAAGAATTAGCCAGGCAGAGTGGCACATGCCTGTAATCCCAGCTACTCGGGAGGCTAAGGCAGAAGAATCGCTTGAACCCAGGAGGCGGAGGCTGCAGTGAGCCAAAATCGTGCCACTGCACTCCAGCACTCCAGCCTGGGTGACAGAGCAAGACTCAGTAGCAAAAAAAAAAAAAAAAAAAAAAAAAAAAAAAAAAATTGGCTATCTCCATCATCTATGAAGTCTGGGGCTCATTCACCCAACATTTCATCCACACACCCCCAGGTGACAATCTTCAAAGGAGCTCATGGTCACTTCCAAGTGTCCCATTTTCTTTACTTAATAACTAAATGAAACCATGTCTACCACTATCAATATTTAAAGTAAGTACTCAATTTTTTTTATTATAAAAAGGTTCTGACTTTAATCTCTTAATTGGTAAATAACCCATGAGCACAGGAAGGAGAAAAAAAGGGAATATATAAATGTTGAAGGGATGAGAAGAGGTGGAAATAACTTACAAATCTCCTCTCTTATCTAAGATTTACTCATTTTCAGAGCAGTTAGTTATTCTGCAGAAGAGATTAGAAGAAAAGAAAGAGTTACCTCTTATTAATCCTATCTACTGGGAAAATATTTTACACTTTTAGATTCAAAGCCAGCCACATAAAATACTAAATCTAGTGGAAAGCTTACATGAAAAAGATGACTTTTCTAGTAATAAAACATTTCCTATCATATCAAAATGAAGATTTTTAAAAATAGAATAATTCTAGTTGTTACAACAGATGATTTAGTTGATTTTTGTTTAGTTCATACTATTATGGTCAACCCCTATTTCTTTTTTTGGACAGCTGTTTCTTCCTTTTTTTGTTTAAAAGAGACAGGCTTTTGCCATGTTGTCCTGGCTGGTCTCAAATTCCTGACCTCAAATGATCCACCTGCTTTGGCCTCCTAGAGTGCTGGATTACAGGCACGAGCCACCACACTTGGCCATGGACAGCAATTTTTTAACAAATGAGAATATTTTCTAAGAAAAAAAAAATGCTGTCTTAAATAATTTTTCTTTTTTTTTTTTTTTTATTATACTTTAAGTCCTAGGGTACATGTTACAACGTGCAGGTTTGTTACATATATGTATGTGCCATGTTGGTGTGCTGCACCCATTAACTCGTCATTTACATTAGGTATATCTCCTAATGCTATCCCTCCCCCCACCCCCTCCCCATATAATTTTTCATTAAAAAAACTATTTCAAGATGCTTCAAATATAATCTCATGGAAGATATGCATCCTTCCAGAATCGTTGAACACAATAGTAAAATTCAGAGAAGTCATAATTTATCTAAAATTTCTTTTTTTTTTTTCTTTCCTAGTGAGACAGGGTCTCTCTCTGTGGCCCAAGCATGAACAGTGGCATGAACACGGCTCACTGTAGCCTTGACCTCCTGGGCTCAAGCAATCCTTCTGTTTCAGCCTCCCAAGTAGCTGGGATGAGAAGTGTGCACCACCACACCCTGTTAATTATTTTCAAATTTGTAGAGACAGAGTCTACAAAAGGTGGGGCAACACGGTGAACTCAACCAATCCTCTTGTCTTGGTCTCCCAAAGTGCTGGAATTACAAGCATGATCCACTGCACTTGGTCTGAAATTTCTTAAATATTTATCTTCTCTCACCATTATTTGTTCATGGTGTATATTCAGATATGCTTTTATTAAATAAGGCAAAACTTATTATTTATGAAATGTCACATGTATACCTAATCGAATACAGGAAAAAAAACTTTTAAAGTTGTTACTAAAATTCAATGCCCTGGAAAAAGAAGCAATGTGGCTTTATTATTATTATTATTCTGAGACAGAGTTTCACTCTGTCACCCAGGCTGGAATGCAGTAGCATGAACACAGTTTACTGCAGCTTCGACTTCCTGGGCTCAAGAGATCCTCCCGTCTCACCCTTTCAAGTAGTTGAAACTACAGGCATCAGCTAATTTTTTTTTTTTTTTTTTTTTGTAGAGACAAGTTCTCACCATGTTTCCCAGGCTGATCTTGAACTCCTGGTCTCAAGCAATCCTCCTGCTTTGGCCTCCCAAACTGCTGGGATTACAGTTATGAGCAACCATGTGCGGCTACTATATGTTTATTACCACAATTTTTTTTTTGAAATGGAGTCTCACTCTGTCGCAGAGGCTGGAGTATAGTAGTGCAATTTCGGCTCACTGCAAACTCCACCTCCCCGGTTCAAGCAACTCTCCTGTCTCAGGCTCCCAAGTAGCTGGGATTACAGGCGTGCACCACCACACCTTGCTAATTTTTGTATTTTTTAGTAGAGATAAGGTTTCACCATGTTGGCCAGGGTGGTCTCTAACTCCTGACCTCAAGTGATCCATCCATCTCAGCCTCCCAAAGTGCTGGGATTACAGGCATGAGCCACCACACCCAGCCACCACAATTTTTTTAAATGGCAACAAAAATTAATTTCTAAGTACTACTTTAGCTATAGTCTACAAAATTTGGTATGTAACCACCTATTCTAAATGTGTTAATTTCCTTTATGACTGACCTTTTAAAACATTTATCAACATTTCCTTAGTTTACAAACCATGAGAATTTTAGATATCCTTTTGTTATCTAACTTTGAGTCAAAGTTATTCTAACTTTGTTACAGTACAGTTGCAGAATACCGTCTCTAAGATACTACTGATCCTTTAAAATTTATTGGTGTTTCCCTTACGGCATAATGCATAATCTATTTCAGTAAAAGTTCTGTGTGACTTGAAAAATTATATATACAGTCATCCATTGTATAACAATGATTTCATCAACATAGGATGGTGGTCCCATAAGATTTTAATGTAGCTAAAAAATTCCATTGCCTAGTGACATCTAGATATGGTGGTAATGCAGCACACTATCTTTTCTATATTTAGATATGTTTAGATACACAAATACTTACCGTTGTTACAACTGCCTACAGTATTCAGTACAGTCACATGTTGTACAAGTGTGTAGCCTAGAAGCAACAGGCTATACCATATGGACTAGGTGTGTAGTAGGCTCCACCATCTAGGTTTGCACAAGTACACTCTGACATTTACACAGTGATGACATTGCCTAACACCACATTTCTCAAAACATATCCCCATCATTAAGCTAGCATGAGTGCACTGTATATAAAATGTATCTAATTTTGTGTTTTGCAAAAAAATGTAGGATTTGATTTCAAAGATTCTTTGCAAGTCAAAGATGAGTCTGAATTCCACCCTCTTTCCCTAGCATCTATGATGCCCTTCTTCCAGACTGCAAATCCCTTGCTGACCTATCCTAAGCCTCCTTCAACAGATTCTATTCTCTCCTTCTGTCCCTTATATGCTGTTATCTCCAAGGGTTCCATGCTGCTTTTGTCACCTACACTTTCTCCACCAGCAAACCCCTTCACTTTTATTATTTTCATCTACCACCAATAAACTGAGTTCCTGAGGGCTTTGGTTATCCCTACAACAACAGTACCTGGTATAATCCTTGGCACACATATAGCATTGAATAAATGTTTGCAGAATTTATTAACCCAGGATTCCGAGAATCATGCTTATCACTGTAAAAACAATGGGTTAATTTTAACCAAAAAGAAAAAAGCACATTTGGGTTAAGACTCCACCAAAGGAGGCCAGGCGCGGTGGCTCAAGCCTGTAATCCCAGCACTTTGGGAGGCTGAGACAGGCAGATCACGAGGTCAGGAGATCGAGAACATCCTGGCTAACACAGTGAACCTCCGTCTCTACTAAAAAATACAAAAAACTAGCCGGGCAAGGTGGCGGGCGCCTGTCCCAGCTACTCAGGAGGCTGAGGCAGGAGAATGGCATAAACCCGGGAGGCACAGCTTGCAGTGAGCTGAGATCCGGCCACTGCACTCCAGCCCGGGCGACAGAGTGAGACTCCGTCTCAAAAAAAAAAAAAAAAAAAAAAGACTCCACCAAAGGAAAACAAACAAACAAGCAAACATGCAGACAGGATGCTAAAACAATTAACAAAAAGTAAAAGAAAAGCTTACGTCCAAAAAAACTACAAAAATAGACATCTACCGTAATTGAAAATGTCAAGCAGCTGGGTGCGGTGGCTCACACCTGTTATCCCAGCACTTTGGGAGGCTGAGGTGGGTGGATCGCCCAAGGACAGGAGTTCGAGACCAGCCTGGCCAGCATGGTGAAACCCCGTCTCTACTAAAAATGCCAAAATTAGCCAGGCATGGTGGCAGGCGCCTGTAATCCCAGCTACTCAGGAGGCTGAGGCAAGAGAATTGCTTGAACCTGGGAGGCGGAGGTTGTAATGAGCCAAGATTGCGCCACTGCTCTCCAGACTAGGCAACAACATGAGGCTCCATCTCAAAAAAAAAAAAAAATTCAAGCAAATGTAAATGACAAAAAGAAATAAAGGAGGAAGGAAGGGGAAAAAGGGGAGGGAGGAGGAAGGAGGGTAAATGAGGATAAATAATTAGGAGCAGTTGAAGATAAAATTAACTTTTTTTTTTTTTGAAATGGGATCTTGCTCTGTCACCCAGGCTAGAGTGCAGTGGCGCGATCTCGGCTCACTGCAACCTCTGCCTCCCGGGTTCCAGCGATTCTCCTGCCTCGGCCTCATGAATATCTGGGATTACAGGCGCCTGCCACCACGCCTGGCTAATTTTTATATTTTTAGTAGAGATAGGGTTTCACCATCTTGACCAGGCTGGTCTCGAACTCCTGACCTCATGATCTGCCCGCCTCGGCCACCCAAAGTGCTGGGATTACAGGCACGAGCCACTGCGCCTGGCCAATAAAATCAACTTTCTCAGTGTCACAGAACATTGATAGAGACCAGAATGACAGAAATATTATAAAGCAAAGCAAGGAACTAGGTGAAGGATGACTACTTGATAAACATAGTTTATCACAGTGAAGCCCAATATCCATCCCCTATGTTAATCTGTCCCAAAGAAATAACAAAGAATGAAAAGAATGAAACATATGTATATACATATATATATATGTTCAAGCAGTTCTCCTGCCTCAGCCTCCTGAGTAGCTGGGATTACAGGCACGTGCCACCACACCCAGCTAATTTTAGTATTTGTAGTAGAGAGGGGGGTTTCACCATGTTGGCCAGGCTGGTCTCGAACTCCTGACCTCGTGATCCGCCTGCCTCAGCCTCCCAAAGTGCTGGGATTACAGGCGTGAGACACTGCGCCCGGCTGTAAATTTATTTTTAAAACACAAGAAAAGCTAAACAATCTACTCACTCTAGCTTTTTTCTAAGTGTAGGAACCTGGTGGAAAATATACGACCACTACAGAAATGAAAAATATGAAAAACAAACTCAGTCGGGCACAGTGGCTCATGCCTGTAATCCCAACATTTTGGTAGGCTGAGGCAGGTGGATCACTTGAGGTCAGAAGTTCGAGACCAGCCTGGCCAACATGGTGAAACCTCGTCTCTACTAAAAATACAAAAATTAGCCAGGCTTGGTGGCTCATGTCTATAGCCCCAGCTACTCAGGAGGCTGTGTCACAAGAATCATTTGAACCTGAGAAGCAGAGGTTGCAGTGAGCCAAGATCACGCCACTGTACTCCAGCCTGAGTGATAAAGTGAGACTCCATCTCAAAAACAAAACAAAACAAAACAAAACAAAAAAACAAACTCAACTCTAACATCAAGACAAGCCTTTTTTTAAACTACTAAATATTTTAAAAATACATATGAAAATCACATTAGAGGGCCAGGCATGGTGGCTCATGCCTGTAATCCTAGCACTTTGGGAGGCCAAGGCAGGGGGATCATTTGAGTCCAGGAGTTCAAGACTAGCCATCCTGGGTGACACGGCAAAACACCATCTCTACAAAAAATACGAAAATTAGCCAGGCAGGGTAGTGTGCACCTGTAGTCTCAGCTACTCAGAAGACTGAGGTGGAAGGACTGTTTGACCTCAGGAGGAGGCAGAGGTTGCAGTGAGCCTAAATCGCACCACTGCACTCCAGTCTAGGCAACAGAGTGAGACCTTGTCTCAAAAAAAAAAAAGTAAATGAGATCAAAGCAGAAACTAGCACACACAATTTACGGAGCTTGCTGTAGTTATATGGCTAAATTATGTCCAAACTGGGATTCACATCCAGGCTCATTATATTCTTCGAACCACAGGGAATGGGTCCAAAGAACTAACTACTCCAAATCTTTCTGACTCACAAACCTTAAAGCTTTTCTTTTGTTTCTGAGACGGAGTCTCGCTTTGTTGCCCAGGCTAGAGCGCAGTGGCATGATCTCGGCTCACTGCAACCTCTGTCTCCTGGTTCAAGCGATCCTCCTGCCTCAGCCTCCCGAGTAGCTGGGATTACAGGCACCACGCCTGTCTAATTTTCATATTTTTAGTAGAGATGGTGTTCCACCATGTTGGCCAGGCTGGTCTCAAACTCCTGAGCTCAGCTGACACAGCGCCTTGACCTCCAAAAGTGCAGGGATTAGAGCCACCATGCCTGGATACTCTTAAAGCAAACTTTTTAGATCACAAACTGTTATAAAATATTGAAAACAAACAAACAAAAAAAAATATTGAAAACACTGAGAGAACATTGAGAATATTAGTATACATGGAAGTCATGCCTATTTAAAGAAAAATAAAATGCTGCCTGTTTAAAAAAAAAAAAAAGGTAATCAGATAAAAACCCTCCAAATGGCCGGGCGCGGTGGCTCCAGCCTGTAATCCCAGCACTTTGGGAGGCCGAGACAGGCGGATCACGAGGTCAGGAGATCGAGACCATCCTGGCTAACACGGTGAAACCCCGTCTCTACTAAAAATACAAAAAACTAGCCGGGCGAGGTGGTGGGCGCCTGTAGTCCCAGCTACTCGGGAGGCTGAGGCAGGAGAATGGCGTAAACCCGGGAGGCGGAGCTTGCAGTGAGCTGAGATCCAGCCACTGTACTCCAGCCCGGGAGACAGAGCGAGACTCCGTCTCAAAAAAAAAAAAAAAAAAAACCCTCCAATGGCTTCCATTCTAATCAGAGCAGCATCCAAGTCCTGACCAGGATGATGAAGCTCCAGGGCAACTACTGCTGCTCTTCTCCTACTGCACTTTGCTCTAGCCATCACACTGACTTGCTGAGATACTGCACACACAGCTACTATGTGTCAGCCACAGGGCTTTTGCCCTGTTTCCCCTACCTGGAACATTCCTCCAACAGACAGCTGTATGGCTCACTACTTCATTTCCTTTAAGCCTCTGCTCAAATGCTACCTTATGAGAAAGGCCTTCCATGAACATTCTATGGAATATCCCTGCCATCACTACCTACCTATTCTCCCTTTCTTCTTACCCTCCTCATTCTTTGGCACTACATTAATCACGGTCTGTTCCCCTGCTGTTTACTTGTGCGGTAGTATAGAAACTCCAGAAAGTAGGTGGTTGTATGTTTTGTCTTGTTTTTTGCTACCATGATCCAAGCACCTAAAACATTACTTGGCACATATTAGACACCCAATAAATATTTGCTGAATGAATAACAGAAAAAAACATATTTCCCCTATAAAATTATAATAATGCCACTTTGAGGAAAAAAAACAAAACTTGAAAATACACGTAATGCCAAACAGCATTAAATGGCTAAACACAGTAAATACATAGCACATCCATATGACAGTCAACACATGACACAGACTATATGCTAGTAACACAGAGAAATACACATGAAACAATCAAATGAGACCAGGCGCAGTACCTCATGCCTGTAATCCCAGCATGTTGGGAGGTCGAGGTGGGAGGATCAGTTGAGGTCAGGAGTTGGAGACGAGCCTGGCCAACATGATGAAACCCCATCTCTAATAAAAATGCAAAAATTAGCCAGGTGTGGTGGCACACACCTGCAATCCCAGCTACTCAGGAGGTTGAGGCAGGAGAATAGCTTGAACTCGGGAGGTGGAGGTTCCAGTAACCGAGATCACACCATTGCACTCCAGCCTGGGGGAGAGAATGAGACTCCATCTCAAAAAAAAAAAAAAAAGAATCAAATGAAAAAAATTAGGATGCCAAAAGTTGATTACTTTATAAGAAAATACAGGCCGGGCATAGTGGCTCACACCTGTAATCCTAGTACTTTGGGAGGCCAAGGTGTGTGGATCACCTGAGGTCAGGCGTTCAAGACCAGCCTGGCCAATATGGCGAAACCCCGTCTCCACTAAAAATAAAAAAAATTAGCCAGGTGTGGTGGTGGGAGCCTGTAATCCCAGGTACCTGGGAGGCTGAGGCAGGAGAATTGCTTGAACCCGGGAGGCGGAGGTTGCAGTAAGCCGAAATCATGCCATTGCACTCCAGCCTGGGCAACAGAGCAAGACTCTGTCTCAGAAAAAAAAAAAAAGAGGCTGGGAGCAGTGGCTCACGCCTATAATCCTAGCACTTTGGGAGGCCGAGGCGGGTGTATCACCTGAGGTTAGGAGTTCGAGGCCAGCCTGGCCAACATGGTGAAATCCCATCTCTACTAAAAATACACAATTAGCCAGGCGTGGTGGCAGGCGCCTGTAATCCTAGATACTTGGGAGGCTGAGGCAGGAGAATCTCTTGAACCTGGGAGGCAGAGGTTGCAGGGAGCCAAAATCAGTGCCACTGTACTCCAGCCTGGGTGACAGAGCAAAACTCCATCTCAAAAAAAAAAAAAAAGAAAAAGAAAATGCATATCTACATATAAAAAATAAGCTATCTTATAATAATGAAAATAAAATTTTCTATTCACTGGTTTTTTTTTTTTGTCATGTAAAGATACTTAGGACAGTAATTTATAAAGTAAGCAAGCAAAACAGCTATTTGTAATTGCTCAATCTTTTAAAAACTTTGATTCAACACACAGAATAGCACCCTGGTCTAAAAATAAGAAGACTATATAAACAAAATGTGTTTCTTACAGAGTGAGCTGCATCTGAGGGAAGTCAGTCGAAGCGTTTTTATGCATGAAATCTCCTGCCCATTTACAAAACGAAGGAAGATAGTCCTCTACTTCTTGTTTTATTTCATCTTGACTTAGATTTAAGCGGTACCTGCCAAAAATTTGATAGTAAATATGAAAGTATAAATATTAGAAAAGTAAATGAGGACAAAAACATACAAATAAGCAACCCAACTGTTTGTCAGCCAATAAATGGATAAACAAAATGTGGCATATTCCATACAATGCAGTATTATTCAGCTATAAAAAGGAAGGAAATTCTGACATATGCTACAACATTGAAGAACCTTCAGGACATTATGCTAAGTGAAATAGGCCAGTCACAAAAGGACTAATATTCATATGAGGCACCTACAGCAGTGAAAATCACAGAGACAGAAAGTAGAATGGGGGTTGCCAGAGGCTGGGAGGAGGAAAGAAGGGGGAGTTATTGTTTCAAGGGCACAGAGTTTCAGTTTGGGAAGATGCAGAGTTCTGGAGATAGATAGGTGACGGTTGCACAACAAGGTGAATGTACTTCGCCTCTGAACTGTACCCTTAAAAATGCTTAACACAGGCAGAGCGCAGTGGCTCACATCTGTAATTCCAGCACTTTGGGAGGCCGAGGTCAGCAGTTGGAGACTAGCCTGGCCAACATGGTGAAACCCTGTCTCTACTAAAAATACAAAAATTAGCCAGGCGTGGTGGTGCATGCCTGTAATCCCAGCTACTTGGGAGGTTGAGGCAGGAGAATCGCTTGAACCCAGAAGGCAGAGGTTGCAGTGAGCCGAGATCACGCCATTACACTCCAGCCTGGGCAAGACAAGTGAGACTCCATCACACACACACACACACACAAAAAGTTAAAATTGTAATTTTTTTCTTCTTTTTATCTCTTTTCTTTCTTTTTTTATTTTTTGAGATAGGGTCTCATTTTTTGAGATAGGGTCTCACGCTGTCACCCAGGCTGGAGTGAAGTAGCGCGATCTCGGCTCACTGCAACCTCTGCCTTCTAGGCTCAAGTGATTCTCCTCCCTCAGCGTACAGAGTAGCTGGAATTACAGGCACACACCACCATGCTCAGCTAATTTTTTTGTATTTTCTGCAGAGATGGGGTTTCACCATGTTGGCTAGGCTGGTCTCAAACTCCTGGGCTCAAGCAATCTGCCCACTTTGGCCTTCCAAAGTGCTGGGATGACAGGCATGAGCCACCACGTGTGACCTAATAAGGTAATTTTCTTTTTTTAGATGGAGTTTCGCTCTTATTGTCCAAGTTGGCGTAATCTTGGCTCACTGCAACCTTCACCTCCCAGGTTCAAGTGATTCTCCTGCCTCAGTCCCCTGAGTAGCTGGGACCATAGGCATACGACACCATGCCCAGCTAATTTTTGTATTTTTAGTAAAGATGGGGTTTCATCATGTTGGTCAGCCTGGTCTTGAACCCCTGACCTCACGTGATCTGCCCGCCTCAGCCTCTGAAAGTGCTGGGATTACAGGGGTGAGCCATCACGCCCAGCCTAACACGGTGATTTTTATATGCATTTAACCACAATTTTTAAAAAACATCCAAATAACAACAAGCATGGTGGTGTGGAACTATAGTCCCAGCTCTTCAGTAGGCTGAAGCGGAAGGATCGTTTCAGCCCAAGAGTTTGAGGTTATAGTAAGCTGTGATCTCACCACTGTACTCCAGCCTGGGTGACACAGTGAGACCCTGTCTGAAAAAAAAGAAATCCAAATAACACTGAAACAGTGACATGACATCAAATTTCAGATAATTTGCTCTAATTCATACCATGGTCTAATTGGAAGAGTCCCAGTTATACCTTTGGGATATATAAAAAAAATGGAGCTATTGCTCCTGAAACCAAGCAATGGAAAGTAGAAATGTTAAAGAGGAAAAAGGGTCATATGGACAGAAAGGCAGTAACAGTCTTACAACATCAAAGGACAGTATATAGGAACGTTAACTTCTTACGTGAGAAATCTGCAGAAACAAAAAAACCCAAGTATCAATTTTTCAGGGTTCTTACAAGGGCAAAATTATGTCATAACAATATGAATACATTATTTATCATTTTCCTTTCATGACAGTACAGTTGAATTTTCTGAGGCCACATGACATAAAATATAGAAATATTTTGAATGCAGAAGCAGATACAAGAATCCACGATCTTCTATGAAGTCATACTTTAAAACATTTGCAAAAATAGAGGCTTGGTTTACACCCATACCACCCAGAACGCAGCTGATCTCATCTTATCTCAGAAGCTAAGCAGGGTTGAGCTTGGTTACTACTTGGATGGGAGACCACCTGGGAATATTGGGTGCTGTAGCTTTAAGAAAAAAAAAAAAAAAAAACCCCGGCCAGGCTCTGTGGCTCATACCTGTAATCTCAGCATTTTGGGAGGCCAAGGCGGGCGGATCACCTGAGGTGGGGAATTCGAGACCAGCTTGACCAACATGGAGAAACCCTGTCTCTACCAAAAATACAAAATTAGCCAGCCATGGTGGTGCATGCCTGTAATCCCAGCTACTCAGGAGGCTGAGACAAGAGAATTGCTTGAACCTGGGAGGCGGAGGTTTCGGTGAGCTGAGATCATGCCATTGCACTCCAGCCTGGGCAAAAAGAGCAAAACTCCATCTCAAAAAAAAAGAAAGAAAGAAAAAAAAAAAAAATAGAGGCTGGAGGATTGTTTGAGGCTACAGTGGGTGATAATTTCATCACAGCACTCCAGCCTGCGCAACAGAGACCTTACCTCAAAAAAAAAATAAATAAGGAAGAAGAAGAAAAAAGAAACTGAAAAAATGTAAAACAATGACATGCATTACATTTTTTTTACAATAGTTTTTTTCATTAAAATGTTATGTTAACAAGTATTTTTAAATGAATATACATTTTAGGCTAGGTGCAGTGGCTCATGCCTGTAATCCCAACACTTTGGGAAGCCGAGAGGAGCGGATCACTTGAGGTCAGTTCAAAACCAGCCTGGCCAATATGGTGAAACCCCATCTCTACTTAAAAACACAAAAATTAGCCGGGCGTGGTGGCAGGCACCTGTAATCCCAGCTACTCAGAAGGCTGAGGCAGGAAAATCGACTGACCCGGGAGGTGGAGGTTGCAGCGAGCCGAGGTCATGCCATTGCAATTCAGCCTGGGCAACAGAGCAAGACTGTCTCAATAACAACAACAAAATAAATGAATATACATGTTAATTTCAAATGAATTAATAAACATCTGTTCTAATTTCTAGTACAGTAATTAATCATAGATATAGCCCACATAAACAGAAGCTCTTTCCAGTCCTCAATAATTTTTTAGCGTAAAGAGGTCCTGAGAGCAAAAGTTTTGAGAACTGCTGTTATAAACTTACCCTCGCAGGATGATTATTCCAGTTCCTTCTTTATATTTAAGCTCCCCAATCTTAATAACTACTCTAGAGTGGCAGGGGCGTATCAGTTTGTATATAAAATCACACCTAGGTTTGAATCCCAACTCTGCACTACCAGAGGTATGACTAAGAGCAAGTCACTGTTAATTAAGCCTGTTTCCTCATCTGGAAACAGGAGGAGATAATAACTACCTTACATAGTTAGTCTGAGGATTATAGAACAATGTATGTAAAGCACTTAGCTGATGATAAGAACTCATTAAAGTATAGGCTAGGCGTGGTGGCTCACACCCGTAATCCCAGCACTTTGGGAGGCTGAGGAGGGTGGATCACCTGAGGTCAGGAGTTCGAGACCAGCCTGGCCAACATGGTGAAACCCCATCCTACTAAAAAATGCAGAAACAGTCGTCGGGCGTGGTGTCGCATGCCTGTAATCCCAGCTAATCAGGAGGATGAGGCAGGAGAATCACTTGAACCTGGGAGGCAGAGGTTGTAATGAGCCGATATTGCAGTGCTGTACTCCAGCCTGGGCAACAGAGCAAGATTCAAAAAGAAAAAAAAATCATTAAGGTATAAAGACCATGATGACAACAACAAATACAGTGCTAACTATAGGAGAGCACTATTCCGGGCATGGTGACAGGCGCCTGTAGTCCCAGCTACTCAGGAGGCTGAGGCAGGAGAATGGTGTGAACCCGGAAGGTGGAGCTTGCCGTGAGCCTAGTGAGCCACTGCACTCCAGCCTAGGCAACACAGCGAGACTCTGTCTCAAAAAAAAAAAAAAAAGATACAACTTATAATTTTTCTCACTTGCTTAAGGGAGCAGTATAATAACACATTCATCAGACATTGAGACTTTAGGACACTACACATTTACCATATAACTGTGCAATATTTCTAATACCAAATTTAATGAGCTGTTACCTTGCTAGGTTTCTGCCACCTCCAGCTTACCAAGACTGACAGAGCAGAGTTGTGTCAGCCCTCTGAGACAGCCAGTCCAATAGAGAAGACAAAATTAGCAATGCTAGCTCAGCCAAAATTGTCTTAAGCAAAATAGCAACTGCAGGTTGAAAGAGAAGCTGAAATTCCTCAAGCCAGGAAGCAACTGCTAATACCAAAGCATCCAAAAAGATCTAGAGAAACACACAGTTAGACTACTGAAAGTGAAGGTTATCCTTGCAAAAGGCTGTTTGAAATCAGGCAGTTTCCAGTTGATCAAAAATGATGTAGATGACCATATGGTCTCACAAAGTCTCATATATTGCCAGTAGAAATATAAACTGGGACAATGCCTATAGAGAGCAATTTGGTAATATGTATCAAAATTTTAGGCCAGGCATGCTGGCTCATGCCTTTAATCCCAGCACTTTGGGACACGAGGTGGGGAGATTACTTGAGGTCATGAGTTCAAGACCAGCCTGGCCAACATGGCGGAACCCCGTCTTCACTAAAAATACAAAAAAATTAGCCGGGTGTGGTGGCTTATGCCTGTAATCCCAGCTACTCGGGAGGTTGAGGCAGGAGAATTGTTTGAATCTTGGAGGTGGAGCCTGCAGTGAGCTGAGAGCAACCCACTGTACGCCACCCTGGGCGACAGAGCAAGACTCTGTCTTGAAAATAAAACAAAAACTGGTAAGGCAGGCCAGGCATGGTGGCATGTACCTGTTGTTCCAGATACACAGGAGGCTGAGGTGGGCAGAAACATATGAGCCCAGTTGTTTAAGGCCTGGACAACATAGCAAGACCCCTATCTCCCCCACAAAAAAATACTGTAAAGCTACATTTTTTATTTTTATTTATTTATTTTTGAGACGGAGTCTCGCTCTGTCACCCAGGCTGGAGTGCAGTGGTGTGATCTCAGCTCACTGCAAGCTCCGCCTCCCGGGTTCACACCATTCTCCTGCCTCAGCCTCCCGAGAATATGGAACTACAGGCATCTGCCACCACGCCCAGCTAATTTTTTGTATTTTTAGTAGAGACGGGGTCTCATCGTGTTAGCCAGGATGGTCTCAATCTCCAGACTTGGTGATCCGCCTGCCTCAGCCTCCCAAAGTGCTGGGATTACAGGCGTGAGCCACTGCACCTGGCCATAAAGCTGCATTTTGAAACTAGTTTCATCTTATTCCCAACCCCATATAATTCTCAGTATATCACACTGTTTCTAGAACTAATGCAAAAAAAGTTCTTTATACATTCTCTGAAAGTAGTTAAGGAATCTGTTATGCACATGTACAAAATATTTAGATATTTTTACCCAAAAAGATCCTGTTGAGCAATTTCAGAAACTCTTCACAGAGTTTCAACAGTGTACTGGAACTGTGAAATCTGCATTTTAGATTACACTAATTTATGTTGGGTAGTCTACACAAATACTTTATAGTTTCTAGGAAAGAAGTTACATAAGAAAATTATACCTGCAGTTCCTCTTATAACTACTTACATTTCCTTCAAATGTCTTATTTCTTGAATTGTCTGAAAAGCAATTTCTTGTAGCTTTTCTGGGGCAAAGCTATTATTTATTGCTTTTTGAAACACCTCATGGAGAACCGTACCAATTAGCATTTGGCGAGTGGCTGGATCAGAGCTCTACAAAAACAAATCACACAATTTATTTCACAACATATTAACAGACACGATTGTATATGTATTATCTAATCTATTAAACCACCATAGCCAAAATACACTGGTAAGACAAATGCCAAAATATTAAACAATTTTTTTTCTGTTGGGTGGAATTATGAGTGACTTTTACTTTCTTCTATTCAGAATTGTCTGAATTATTATTGCATGAGTTACTTTTTTTTTTTTTTTTTTGAGACAGACTCTTGCTCTGACACCCAGGCTGGAGCACAGTGGCACAATCTCAGCTCACTGCAACCTTCACCTCCCAGGTTCAAATGATTCTCATGCCTCAACCTCCCAAGTAACTGGAATTACAGGTGTGTGCCACCACGCCCAGCCTAACTTTTATTTTTTGCATTTTTAGTAGAGGCAGGGTTTCACCATGTTGGCCAGGCTGAGTATGAATTGCTTTTAAAAATCAATGTTCTCCATTTTGAAAAAAAATTAAAATAACCAATATTCAAAATGCTCTCAAATAATATTTAAAGTATTGTACTCTAATTTCACTTGATAATCCACCCAATAGAAAAGTCAATAAAGGCATAGCTGATAAACTCATGTAAGTAAAAGATACCATTCAAATATAAAAGTTAAACCTACTTAACAGTAATGTTTGGGAAGAAAAAAATATTTTTTAACCTACAACAGAGATTTTTGGCAAGGAATTTTTCTCCACTCAAAAAGAAAAACTACTTCATACTTCATTTCTTGATTAACTCTTGTATTAGGCTAGACCTTTTTTTTTTTTTTTGAGACGGAGTCTCCCTCTGTCCCCCAGGGACAGTAGGGGCTACAGAAGCACGCCCTCCGCTCACTGCAAGCTCCACCTCCCGGGTTCATGCCATTCTCCCGCCTCAGCCTCCCGAGTAGCTGGGACTACAGGCGCCCACCACCACGCCCGGCTAATTTTTTGTATTGTTAGTGGAGATGGGGTTTCACCGTGTTAACCAGGATGGTCTTGATCTCCTGACCTCGTGATCCGCCCACCTCGGTCTCCCAAAGTGCTAGGATTTACAGGCGTGAGGCACTGCGCCTGGCCCAAAAAGTTTTTTAAAACTTAATATTCAGGCCAAGCACAGTAGCTCATGCCTATAGCTCCAGCTACTCGGGAGGTTGAGGTGGGAGGACTGCTTGAGCCTGGGAGGTCAAGGCTTTGGTGACGTACTGCACTCCAGTCTGGGTGACACAGTGAGACTCAAAATAAAATAAAAGTACATGTTTCAAGAAAAATAATTAAAAAGCTGGGTGTTGGGTACATGGTAGTTTATTACAATAATCTCTTTGTATGTTTGAAATAGCCCAAAATAGGCCGGGCGCGGTGGCTCAAGCCTGTAATCCCAGCACTTTGGGAGGCCGAGACGGGCGGATCACAAGGTCAGGAGATCGAGACCATCCTGGCTAACACAGTGAAACCCCGTCTCTACTAAAAATACAAAAAACTAGCGGGGCAAGGTGGCGGGCGCCTGTAGTCCCAGCTACTTGGGAGGCTGAGGCAGGAGAATGGCGGGAACCCGGGAGGCGGAGCTTGCAGTGAGCTGAGATCGGGCCACTGCACTCCAGCCTGGGCGACAGAGCAAGACTCTGCCTCAAAAAAAAAAAAAGAAAGAAATAGCCCAAAATACATTTTTGTTTTGAGACGGAGTCTCACTCTGTCCCCCAGGCTGAATGAAGTGCAGTGGCAGGATCTCCGCTCACCGCA